>NC_061115.1:153258442-153433408 GCF_002878395.1 Capsicum annuum | reverse complement strand
CTAACTACGCTTTCAATGAAAGCGTAGTTAGGGTTTTGAGTATCTTTTCTAAAGCATCATCTTCTATTATATCAGTCTGTGTAGCTTTGTCTTGATATGTAATCTGCAATAACATTTTTGTTAGTACTAATTACTTCAATTGTAAATGTAAAATTTAATATATTCAATACTAGTCTTCGAATCTCTTTTGTTGTAACTGAATTTTGTATTTTCTTTGTTAACCACCATCGAACCTGGGTATTATCTGTTCTCACTATAAATTTGTTATATACAATATATGGTTCAAATGCTAATAAACATTTATATAATGAACATAATTCTTTTATATTTATTTTCCATTTTATTTCTGTTTCATTAAATGTACCTGAATAGTATCTGCATTGATGTTTTAATTTTTTATTTTCGTATCTATATTTAAGTACTCCTCCATAACTATATTCACTTGCATCTACTTCTACTATATATGTAAAGTTTTTATTTTCGTCTGAGAATTGTAATTTTGGTAATTTTTTACAAAGTATTTTTATTTTCTGGACTTCTTTTTTATCTTCTTCGTTGTAATTATATTCTATATCCTTTTTTTAATTTTTTCTGTAAAGGCTTTAGGTTTTCTGCTAATTTTGGTATATATTCTCTTACTTGGTTTACTAATCCTAAAAATGATTGTAATTTTTTTTGTATCTAATTCTTCTTTTGAATTTATTATTTTTTGTACTATATGTTGTTGCATTTTTACTCCACTTTTATCTATTTGTATTCCTAAAAACTCTATCTGGTTTTTCATAATTTCAGCTTTCTTTTTACTTAAATTTATTCCCGATTTTTCTATTATATCTGTAAATTGTTCTAATAATTTTAAATGTTCCTATTTAGTTTTTGTATATAGTAGTATATCATCTATGTATACTATACAATTAGGTAATTGTTTTAAATAACTATCCATAAAATGTTGATATCTACCTGGTGCATTTTTATATCCAAATGGTAATACGTTTCATTCATAAAATCCTGTGGTACCGTAAATGCGGTTAATTCCTTAGATTCTTCTTCTAACTTTAAGTGGTAAAATCTTGATTTACAGTCAAATTTACTAAAATAGTTATATCCTTGTATTTGTCTTATTTTTAATATCTTATTTGGTATTGGATAATTATATGTCATAGTTTTTGCATTTAAATTTCTATAATCAATAATCATTCTACTTTTACCTCTTTTTTGTTCACTATGTTTATTACTATAAATGCTGGACTATTGTGTTTACTATTACTTTTTGTATATACTGTTTTTCTAATAATTCATCTATATGCATTTTAAATTCTTTTTAATTATCAAAATTATATGTTAATGATTTTTGAGTTATTATGCTATTTTTATCTATTAATTCAATTTTTATGGTAGCTTTATAATTTTTCCATCCTTTTAATGGATCTTCACTATATAATTGTCTTAATTTTTTCTTTATTATTACTATCTTATCTATTGAAAATATAGTTATTTCTTTTTTATTTATCGAAAATACAACTAGTTCTGTTGTGTCTTCTGTATTTTTTATATTTTCTAACTTTTGTGTAATTTTTTCACTTCCTTCTATCCAATCAGTTTTCTTTCTTATTTTATTAATAACTCTTTTTGCTCTTACTTTTTGTTTACATGGTGTTGTAAACCACCAATCTATTTTAGTTATTATATGAGGGTATAATTTATCTAAAAATGACATTCCTAAAAGCATATCTTTTAATGTTAGTTCATAATTATAGATTTCTTCTATTGTTATTATTTTATCTCATATCTGTATTTTTACATTTTTAGCTTTATATGTAATTAAGCTTCCTTCATTATTAAATCCTTTGACTACTATTGGTGTTTTTAATTTATCTCATTTACTTTCTGGTAAACAGTTGTATCTACATAAGTTTGCTTCTGCTCCTGTATCTATCATAGGTGTATAATACCCATTATTATATCCTTCTACTATTATTTTTACAAGTACATATATTTTCATATCATGTTAAAGTTCTTTTTATGAATAATCTTTCTTTATTATATGTTATAGATAATTGTGTATGTTCTATATTGTACGGTTTACTTGTTCTAACCATTTTATTCCTAATATTATGTCTGTTTTTTGCATTTCTTCCTTTATTTCAAATTCTATTTTTATTTTTTGACTCCTATTATTATTTCTTTTTCTGTCGTATCTTTAATGTTTATTAGATTCCTTGGTAGATCTGGGCATATATCACTATTAGATTTTATTTTTTCACTTTTTGCTAGGTATTTTGCTATATAATTTTCTTCTTATCCTGTGTTTAAGAGTATTAAATATTCTTTTTTATTTATTGTTCCTATTATATAATATTGATTTCAATTAACTGTTGAAGTTGTTTCATAACTTGTTCTTTTTTATGAGCTTGATGATTCTGATTTTCATGAGCTATTCTTTTTGTTTTACTTATTCTCTCATTTATTATTTCTAAATCTTCTTCTATATCTATATCATTGTAACTATAATCATTATTATCAATTGTTTTTACAAATTGTTCAAAAGTACTTTCTATTTGTATTTTATTAATTTTAGTTTTTCCTGTTATTTTATGTTTTGTTGTTAATACATATAGATTTTATACATAAAGGAAACGTGATCATGATACTTATCCACTATTTTTCTCCGTTTTATTTTAATTAGTTATTTTATTAAAAATAAATATCTCATATTAATTAATTATTTATTAAATTAAAGTACAATTAATTATTATTTTTATTTTACTCCTACAATTAATAACATACATTAAATATAAACAATTATGATTTCAATATTCATTCCTATGTTGAATGAATTAATATGGGTAAAGAATAAAACAGTAAAATTCTTCATTTAAAATGAAATATGCCCAACTAAAATAGAACAGAAGGAGTATTAACTTGGCACACATATAAGAAATAATAAATAATCAATATTTATGTTTTGAATAATAATTTTACTATATTTTTTTTTGAATATGATAAATTTAATATTTTAAAAATTGATGATGAATAATATTTAATAGTAAGAATAAAATGGATTGAAAGAATAAATTATTCATTAATTTTTAAGCAAATAAATATGAAACACTTTAAAAATAGGTTTATTTTAAACACTTGACCAGAAAAATATTTCTTTAAAAATACTTTTTTTTAAAAATACTTTTCAAAATAAGCTAATTTTAAAAACTTGATAAGACGAGCTATTAAAGCATTCTATTAGTAATTATATTTATTTGATTTTATTTAAAAAACAATTTACTCCATCCGTATTAATTTATTTGGCTTATTTTAATTTGACACAAAATTTAAGAAAATAACGAAGATATTTTATTCTTATGGTCTTAAATTAAGGACATGTCAAATGTATCAAAATATCATTTTAATCTTGTGATCTTAAAATATATCATGTGGAACATTGAATCAAAGAGTTGCTAAATAATATTTGGATTATTCTTTTTTAAAGAGTAAAGTTATCGTGTCACCCCTAAACTTGTCCTCTCAACTTATTTTAGCATTTAAACTAAATTTTTATTTATTTACACCCTCGTATTATCTTTAAAGTGTATTTAAATATACTCTTAGTAGTCTAACCCAAGTCAAAGCTGGGTGTTATTAAACACGTGCCTTTTTAATGTGTCCACGTTATAACTCGACTCGTTCCCAATTATAACCCCACTCACTCTTAAAAAATTTCCTCAAATCCTAAAACTAACTCATTTCTCTTTTCATTTTAACCTAAAACTTTCTAAATTGCGACTCACTCTAACACAATTTCACTCGATTTCACTTCAAATTAATTAATTTTAGTGGTTGTTTATAATTTCTAGCAAGCTCCTAGATGAAATTTAACTACCCAGGTGATTATTTGTTGTTTCAATTGTTGTATTTTGATTTTAGGAGTTTTGTTTTGAAAAAAATCTAAGCTCGTATTTTTTAAAATATTTTTTCAGATTAATCATGATTTTGTGTATATTTCCTTGAGGTTTTACTATGGAAAAAAATTACAACAAAAACCCAATATTAAATATCATGGAGGTATTGTTACAGACTATTTTGATGTTGACGTAGATAAATTTTGTTACTTTGAGTTTGTTGATTATGTGAAGAAAATTGGATATAAGTGTTCCTCGTGTATTGTTTATATTAGACCTCCTAAAATAAATTAATAATAAAAGTGACATGTGATATGAATATTTTGGGTATTGTGCCTCAACATAAAAAGCAAGATATTGTTGAGTTATATGTGACACATTTAGTTGAAGAGCCTGTTGTAGTCCCACCAACTATTGAATATGACCCCCATATGGGAGGGTAATATTTTTCTATTTTTTTGATAAAGAGTCCAGTCAAAACTTTAGGGATAGTGAGAATATAGCGTTTGTAGAGGGTGAAATACCTCAAGAATCTACTGTTAGTGAAAACATAATTGGTGATGGTACTATAGCTAGAGGTGAGGAATTAGGTGGTGTAATGATGTTTTTGCTATTAGTGAGGACTTAGGTGGTGGTGATGGTATTTCTATTACTGGTAAGGACTTAGGTGGTGGTGGTCGTGGTACTGTAGCTTTGGGTGAGGACTTAGGTAGTGGTGATTGTGTTTCTGCTACTGGTGAGGACTTAGGTGGTGGTGGTGGTGGTGATTCTTGATGTTGTTGATATGTTGTGGAAACATGACACATTCAATGCTTAAAATAGTGAATTTATGCATTGACTTAGGTTGTTTTGTCGGATATGATATGTGTGTTATATGTTTTCCAGGTAAACTAGGTCGAAAGTGGTGTTGAACGAAAAATGAGAAAATAAGGTGCTAATAAACTGAAGTACTGGTCAAGCTACGAGTCGTTACGTCTCCTTACGACTCATAGCCAGACTCATAAGGATAACAATGGCCAAAGTAAATTTCCAGAAACTAAGTAATGGAAGGCTACGAGTCATAAGGACAGACTACAACTCATAGTGAAAAGTCTTACTGAGGACAGTGTGTGAAGCCCTAAAGATTGATGCTCCAGTGGTAACGAGTGAAATGCCATGAGTCATAAGGACTGACTACGACTCATGGTAAGGATTCATAAGGACAACAGTACTATATAGCATCACATGACTCGTACGGTAGCATTATGAGTCGTAACCACTAAGGCCAAAAGACAGATACGATAGCAGGCAATGAGTCGTAGCCAAATATAGTGACTCATTGCCAGAGGCGTAATCACTGCCTATATAGTTTTCCTAATTTGATTTGGTTAGGTTTCCTTTGTTATCTTGGGACTCTATAAATATGCTAGGGTTATTTCTTTATTATTTTACATACTATAAATATGCTAGGGTTATTCTTGGAGGTGGAAAGAACCTTTCTAAAAAAGCCTCTTTCAACTGCCTCCAGTTGGTTATAGAGTCGGGAGCCAGTTCATTTAGCCATAGTGTCGCCTTTCCAGACAGAGACAATGGAAACAAATGCACGCAGATAGCATTTTAACCCACTCTTGGATTATCAAAAGACTTGCAAATGGTGACAAAGTTCACCAAATGCATGTGTGGATCATCTTTAGGAAGACCACTGAACAACCCCTTAAGATGAAGGAGTTGAATCATCGTACTGGTAATATTAAATTTAGCTCCTGGTGCTAGAGGTGAAGGAATGATAGCTCTAGTTGCACCTACTCTATCCATTCCATCTTCATCATTATTCAAATCAAACTACACGGGTTGACGTTCTTTCCTTGCCCTAAGAGGCGATTTCTATTTATATTCTGATTCACTGGTATATCCACATTCTCTGTACGCCTTGGGTTAACAAGATCTAATAAATCATCATCCCCCAAATCATCATCATTAGGATTAGGATGACGCGTCTGTTGGCCGTCATTTTGCTGATTTAGTTGAGCTCTAGCCAGAGCGGCTAGGCTTTCAACATCTTGGGGTATGCCATTCTGCCAATTAACTGTGGTTCTGGATGTATTGGTAATACACAATAACTACCCTGTATAGAACAAGAACAATAAACAAAAGTAAAATTTGGGAAACTTGACCAAAGATCAATTAACAAAACACAAACTTAATTGACAACCGTATTCCTTGGGAACAACGGCAAAATTTGATACATCTAAATTATAACTCTCATTAAAAAGTGTAAGAGGTCGCTGCAAAATATAGAACCCAACTGGGTTGGGTGTCGAATCCCATAGGGAATTCTGTGTTCACCAAGTATTATGGTTGTTATTAGACTGCTGATTAAAGGTTCCAAAATAAAGGGGGATTTTGATTTGTTAATTGTAGTCAAATGTTTGTCACGGAGAGTAATTCAAATATTGATTGTATTGCAAAGAGTAATTAAGTAAGATTAGTCAAACTAGAGTTATGGTTACCAAGATGCTCAAGTAGCTAGGGTTGTGAACTACTTTAAATTCCCCATGAACAATTCTAATTGCAAGAGTAATTGAATTCAATGGTTTATCCATTAGTTTCTCAACCTAAATGAGTAGTTTATCCCTTAATTCTTTCAAACTTAAGGAGCGAGTTATTAATTCAACTATATTCTCACATGGGTTGATCCAGTTAAGACATCTACCTTTTATCCAAAAGTTAAAGCCTTTAGATTAGTGTAAACCCTTTCTTTTCCAGACAAACACTTTTCTATTCGAACAAGTGATGTGCTTGGGCTCACTTTTCTAGTTTGCAACCAAGAAAAGTCATTAAAGTAAAGAAGGGTTTATGCAACATCAAATAGTCATGGGAATCTATTAGATTCACAACCCCAATCAGCTATTCATATCAAGGATCCTATAACCCTAGTTATGGGAGTTTAGCCACATATCTCAACCACAGAAAGAGAAAAAGTCATTGTGTTATTCATAAATTAATTCAAAATTTACTTACAAAAATCACAATTATTATTCTTCAATCTTCAATGGAGAAAATGATAATGGAATCTAGAACCCCAATTCTAGAGTGAATCTCAGAGAAAAACTACATTCAAAATATTTTTAGTATGGAAAACCTAATAAAAATATCAAAGATGGATAAAAGATCCCTCATAAACCCTAAGATTGGGTATTTATATGTCCCCCAGGTAAAACGAATTTAAAATTCAAAATTATAAAATATGCATCCAAAGTGACAGCTAAAGTGGTGGTCTGTTGGAAGTCTGATAGTTCACATAATTAGCCATCGTTGATGGTCCTTAAAAGCCCAGTTCTGCTTAAGTCTCACAGCCAAAGTGGTGGTCCATCGCAAGACTGATGATCCACCACATGGTTCATCACTGATGATCCTGGAGAGCCTAGTTCTGCTTAAAATTGATGGCCAAAATGATGGTCCCTCGAAAGACTGACGGTTCACCATATGGGCCGTCGCTGAGTTATTTGAAGATATTGGTTCTGTTTAGGCCTGACAGTTGAATTAGTGGTCCGTCGCAAGACTGACGGTCCACCACATAGTCCATCGCTGAGTGTTTTAGGATGCTTTGTTCTGTATAACACTGATGGTTGAACTGGTGGTCCGCCGCAAGACTGACGATCCACCATTTTGACCGTCAAAAGTCTTTTTCTGCTAATTTTCTGAGTCTTATCCTGAAGCTAGCTCCTTACCCTAAAACACTAAAAACTAGCATTAAATACAACCTTGGTTTCTTGAAAAAATGTAATTTTCCCTAGAAAAAAAAGAAAAATATTTTATCAAAAATCGGAACATCAATAAGATATAGGTTATGTTGAAGAGTCAATTCTGTGGAAGACTTTCTCTAATAATTTTCTGGATCGCTTCTTTCCTCAGGAGTTGAGGGAAACGAAGGAGGAGGAATTTGTCAATCTAAGTCAAAAAAAGGTGTCTATCAAGGAATATGCTTTGAAATTTCATCAACTATCAAGGTATGCTTTGGAATTGGTGTCTGATATGAGGGCAAGGATGATAAAGTTTACTTTTGGACTATCTCGAGATTTGATGCTTAAAAGAAAGACTATACTTCTAATCAAGGATATAGATACTTCTAGGTTGGTGGTTTATATGCACCAAGTGGAAGAGTAAAAGAGGAAGCAGGATAAGTTTGGGAAAGGTAGGGTAAGAAGTTTAGGTTATCTGAATAGTGTGGTGCTCAATATCAAGGTAGTTAGGATGGCGGTAAGTGGCCAAAAAAAATGAGAAAGTTCTGGTTTCATCTCTATAGCTAGTGCTTTTACTCGAAATAGTCAGGTGATAGGCGTCAACAAAGTGGAAATAATTTTTGCGAATAGAGTGTCCAATCTTAGGAAAGTGGGGCTCAATCAGCCTCTTCGTATCCTCTTCATTGGTTTTGTGGTAGGTTGTATAGGGGGTTCTGTGATGAGGAGAAGGACAGATAGTGGTCAGCTAGGCTATATGCTTAGAAACTGTCTGGTTGGTAAGGGTGCTATGGGAGTGATTAAGGCTCTAGTTTCTTCATCTTCTGCTCTTTCACCAAAGGGTGCATCTTCTGTATCAGTTTCTACTTTTGGTATTAGCACAAGTCAGAATCGGTTATATGTTCTAGTTACTCGGCAGGAATCTGAGGTATCACCTGATGTCATGACTGGTACATTACAACTCTTTTCTTATGACATGTATTGTTTGCTTGATCTGGGATCCACTCTCTCTTATGTGACCCCATTTGTAGCTGTGTATTTTGCTTTTGATCCCGAGGTTATTTCTTTTTCTATTTCTACTCTTATAGGTGACTCTGGGATTGCAAAAAGGGTTTATAGGGGAAGGGGGTATCTATTGGTAGTAGGCAGACTTTGGTGGATTTATTTGAACTTGATATAGTGGATTTGATATTATTCTGGGAATGGATTGGTTACACTCTTGTTACATGTCCTTTGATTATCGAACCTGTAAAGTCATCTTTAGGTTCCTAGTGAACAGGTTATTAACTAGAAGGGTGGTTCCCTAGCTCCTAGGGGGAGGTTTGTTTCTTATCTTAGAGCTTGGATTTTAATGTCCAAAGGATGTCTCTATCATTTGGTCTGGGTTAAAGATTCTAACTCAAAAGGTCCTTCCATGTATTCGGTTCCGGTGGTAAATGAGTTTCTTGAGGTCTTTTTGGATGATCTTCCTGGTGTTCCTCCGGATAGGGATATTGAGTTTGGTATTGACTTAGTTCCGAACATTTGTTCAATATGTATTCCTCCTTATAGAATGGCTCCAGCTGAGTTAAGGGAACTCAAGGATCAACTTAAAGATCTTTTAGATGAGGTCTTTCATCCATTCTTGGACATATTTGTCTTTGTCTCTATTAAAGATATCTTAGTGAATTCTAAAAGGAAGGCGGGTTATATAGATCACCTCCGTGCTGTGTTACAAACTTTGAGAAATCATCATTGGTATGTCAAGTTCTCTAAGGGTGAGTTTTGGTTAGAATTCGTGGCTTTTATTGTTCATGTTGTCTATCTCTCGTAAAGGGATCATGGTGAATCCTTAAAGAGAATGTGGTAGAGTGTCTCTTAGTATCTAGTCCTAAGGACTCCTCCTTTGGTATGTTTGTCGGGATGAGTCTCATTTGTGACCTAGGTGGTTACTATGAAGCACTCTGTACCTATGGTGTCATGTTTCTGTTAAGGGTCTTACCTTGAGTGGTGTGAGTGGTTCTTGTGCGTTAGTTTCTCAGTCACCCTTCTTGTGTTGGGTAGTGGCTCGGGGAGCATAGTGATAATTGAAATGGGAAAGTATAGAAATCCCTAAGTGGGGAAGACTATAGTTATAGAGTACTAATTTAGCATTGTATGGTAGGTGATGTCATCCTCCCCCTTGAGGGTATGAAGAGGGTAAGGGTAAGTCACTTGACCTGATCTGGTTCACCAAGCCTTAGAAAAAGGTGAAAGTGATTTGTGAGAAATGGAAAACCGCTCAAATTTTCCAAAAGTCCTATGCAGACATGTGACGTGTTGGTGATTGGGTAGTCTTGGAGGTGTCTCCCATGAAGGGAGTGATGTAAGTCGATGAAAAAGGAAAGCTTAGCCCCCGTTATGAGTGTCCCTATGTGGTCTCAAAAAAGGTTTGACAATGTTGCCTATGAGTAGGAGTTGCCCTCTAGATTAGACTCCATCTCCTCCATTGCCCATGACTCTATATTTGAAGATGTTTAGGTGGTTCCTTGATGTTTGTTTCCTTAGAGGATGTTGGTGTTTTGGGTTCTTTGACTTGGGAAAAGATCCCGATGAGGGTCTTGGATTGGGAAGTTTGCTAATTGCAAACAATAGAATTGGCTTCGGTGAAAGATCTATGGAGGAACCAATGGACCGAGAAAGCTACTTGGGAGGAAAAAAAGGACATGACGTCCAAGTATCCACAACTATGTTCCATTCCGAAAACTCATGCTTGAGGTATGTGTTATTATTCGCAACTTGGTTTATGTCTTTGATAGATAATGGGTTGAAATCCCCAATGTTTGTGATTAGTTGATGTCTTTGATGAGAAAGGGATTCAAGTTCCTAAACGCTTGGGTTGCTTTATATCTTTGATAGGTGTAGGGATCATGCCCTTAATCTTTAAAATGATCAAATTTTTTTAATGAATAGTAGGATAGAATCCCAAGGATATTGAAAAGAAGTGCTTTGATAATGACCATAATATGTGTTGAATTGCACCCTTGTTATGTGCCTTGTTATCAATTGTGTGAAGATTGTTTTGATGAGTGTTAATATATTAAGCTTAGAATAAGCTTGTCTGCACCATCATTCATGGACAAATGATCCTAAGTGAGGGAGAATGAAACACTCAAGAATGTGGCCTTGCAAAAATTTTTGGTTGGTTGGTGATGATCATGATATGTGTTGTGTTGTGTCCTTGTTGCATGTTGCTTCTAACTTGTGTAAAGGTTTCCTTGATGCATGTTGATGTGTTAACTTGTGTTTATCATTGCCTCACCCCTCATTCGAGGATACATGGTCTAAGTTGGGGAGAATTGAAGCACCTAGACTTGAACCCTTGAAAGAATAACAACTTTTAGAGTCTCTGGGGTGGGTACAGTTGAAGGGCTTGAGTCGTACCCTTTGTCACGACTCGTACCCTTCTTATCCTTCCCTCTCGTATCCTAGACAAAATACTAAGGTAGTATGCTGGTTTCCTTATAATTTGACCTTTCCTTAATCGTAACTAATGCATATGAGTTGTATGCAACTTAACTGTGAAGAGAGGCCTCAAACCTAGTGGACTATTTTGGTTATGGGTGGTCTATAAGAGTTAGGTCATGAGTCATACCCTTTGGATAAGACTCAAGGGTGTCTAATTGTACCCTAACCAGTGTGGTTGACCTAGGAGAAGCCTAGGGTAGAAATTAGGGTACCACTCGTACCTTAGGTACGATTGCTAAGTGAACCATATGGGGGAATCATACCCCTGCATAGGTGGGATTTCCTCTCACTATATAAGTGTGTGTTTCCTCCTAAACATCTGTTTGGATGAATCTAAATTTCCAAATACTCAAAAAGTTACTTGTACCAAGATTGAAGGCTAGGGTTTGGAGGGAGCTCATCTAGTGGCAAGAAGGAGTCAATATTATTGGTGTATCATCTTGTTTAAGGTATGTATCTCTTCCCCTCTTTAAATAACTCTAAACCCATGTATTTCACACTTGGATTAGTAAGTGTACATGGTGGTTTTGAATCAAATAGAAAGGATTTTGTTGACTATCAATGAATAATGATGTTTCTTGCTTATACTTGTTTTGATACATGTTATTGATGGTAGATTGTATATCTGGGTGCTTATTGTATGTTTTTTAACATGAGGGTCTTGATTAACCCTAATCTGATGATATCTACCATAAAAATATCCTTGTTGAAGTTACACACACATAGTGTTTGTGAAAATGCCTAAGTGAGTTGTCTAGTAAAATATTGGTGATGTGTTGAGCTAGAGAAATGGCCTAAGGAGTATAAATAGTTATTGAATGATATTGTAAAAGGTATTGTGATTAATGTATTGTGTAATTGATGATATTGTTAGGTCAATGACCAACAAGGGATTGAAACCCTAAACATGAAAATGATCATATTGTGTGTGCGTTGAGCCTAAACTTGGTGAGAATATAGTGAAAGCTTGCTAATGAATTGTAAATAGTTATGCGGGTCTTGGTCACCATAAATGAAATCAATTATTTGTTGAATCAAGGCATGTGGCCTATTGAAATGATCAATGGTTAAATAGTTTTTTGAAGGACAAATATGTATCTATTGAATTGGCCTAGTGGACATGAATGAGTCATGATAATGTCTAATAGATATGAATACTTGTAGATGGTTGTTTAAGGCTTTGTTGGCCATGTATTAAGTTATAATAATCATGAATGCTTGGAAATGGTTGATAAGAACCTTGTTAGAATTTAATTGGTTAGCTTTTGGCTTAAATAGGGCAATGACCCTTTTTGTATGAATGCTTGTTAATTGGCATTGTGTTGGTGTGGTTAGACATGTAATTTATTAAACTATGACCATTTTGGTTAGATGGCTAAGAAGAGCGGTTAAATTCCCTAAACTTGAACTCGAATTGTGTATGGAACCAAGTTGTAAGACCCCACAAAATTCTCTCGTAGTCTGAGCCTTAGAGCGTGTCAAGTGAAGTATAAATCCGACACTAAAAGATTGAGAAGTGACATCCCAAGTGAGAAATATTTTGAATCATGTAGAATTTTCCTAATATCGACTTTTTCGTCATGTAGAGCATTGAATAAGCTTTCCATCGATACCAATTTGGTCAAAATTTGGCATCAGATGAGGACGTTATGGCTGTTTTTCTGAAAGTAGTCGGAATCGCCCAGGTGCGATGGCCGGGTTGATGGCCTTCGCCCAAACCATAGCAACCAAGGCAGTAACTGGCCCAAGTGCGATGGCAAGGACGACAGATCGTCAAAGCTGCGATGGACCATCGCTGGGACCATCGCCGCTGAGACAGTGTGGCCTTATCCTGGCCAATGTGCGATGGATAATCTGACGGACCATTGAGTTTGCGATCTGAGACCGTCACATCAAGTCAGTGTATTCTTTTTTTGACCAACATGCGACGAACGATCCGTTAGACCGTCATACTAGCGATGGACCGTCACTTTAGCGACGGACTGTCACTTCGACCGTCACAGTCCCCGATCGGTAAGTTTAAGTCAATTTTTAGAAGGACATTTTGGTATTTTCCCACTCTTTTTAGACCCTATTTATATCCGATCAAGGCTCACAACTTCATTTCTCATCTTCAACATCAAAAGCTAGGGTTTCTACAAAATCAAAAACCTTCTTTCTTCTTCAAGAGAAATCAAGAAATCAAGAATCTCTCCAAAGAGCCTTCAAGAAAGAGTTTCCTAAGGTATGAAGATGTTGATTCTTGGGTCCTTTCATCTAGGAAGCTCAAGAACCCTTTTCTAAATTTCAAAGATCTAATGTTTATGAATTTTCATGAGTCATGGGAGTTGAAATTGATGTTCATGCTATTATTGAGTTTTTAATTCATGTTTTGTTATGAGATTTCATGCTTTGACCCTAGTATGTGATATTCATGTGATGTTCATGATAAACCCTCTTCAAGTTGCTTGTTAAGGGATGTGTTCATGTCAACTAAGTGAAGAAATTGTTGAATAAGCAAAGCATGCTCCCCATATGTTTGATAAAATGCTTATGTGAAGGAATTAAAGCCATTATAGCATGTTGACTAGAAATTTCCAATTGTGTGCAAGCTCATGCATGCCAAGTGTTTGTTGAAAAGCCTTAGTGAATGAATTGTGATATGATAGAATGAAATTCCCCAATTATGTGCTCTTCGATACATGCTAAGACTTTAATACATGCTGAGTGTTTGATATAAAACCTTGTTGAATGGAGTATAAGCCAATAGCATGTCTCTCTAAACTATCATATGTTTATGATTTCTAAATACTGTAACGCCCCGAGATACCATCCTGAGACGTCACACAGTTCTTATGAACCCGAAGGACCACAAGCTAACCTTTTTATAATATCTATACCTGTACACTGCATAATATCTGAAATAAATGCGGAAACTTGCCATAAGGTTCAACACATCTATACATACTCAACAGTAAAAACTGAATACTAATACATCCGTCTGAAAATCCTCTAAACTGTCTGAACTGTGGAGTTGATAGGATAGGTCCCCAACTAACTCCGTCAACTGAAAATAAATAAAATTTGAAACAATAATAGTAAACTAAGATTCATCCTCAAAAGAAGAGGACTCACTGCTACTTCTATTGATGGGGACTGAACTGATGAGGATAATCTGGATCCTGTGCCTCTAAACCTATGGTGTCAAATAAAACACCATAGCGCAAATGTGTCAGTACAGGAATGTACCGAGTCTATAGACGATGTAGGCTAATGCAAGGGCTCATGCATGCACAATATTTAAACTGAATAATCATGAAAGATGCCGCATAACAACACATATATGAAAGCACAAAACATGAACACAATTATCGCAACTCTAGATACTGAAAATCGCATACCACTTTACTGCAGACTGAACTCACTACTGGCACTGAGATACTGAATTATTGACTCCTCTGATACTGATAACTGAGGATATGAATGTGCTTACATCAAGGACTGAACTCTGAGCTTACTGCTTTCGACTGACATAATTAGAGATCAACTTTGCTAACAGATTATTGTGGAAGCAATTATCAATGATAAGAAGTATATTATATCTGAATCTGACGACAAAAATATTCAATAGAAATTTGATACTGTGATTAAGCCTGTCCGGCGGCATATCTCTGAATATGATATCAATCAACTGTATATTTGACCAAGCCTATCTGTCGGGATGTTCCATGAATCAACGGAACTATCTGAGTTCCTTATAAAGATAGATGACTGTATCTAATAGTCCTGATTTCTGAAGATTGATTCTGAAACTGAGACTGAATCTGAAACAAAAACTGTGAAAGTAGTCACTTAACCGACATGCCCCAACCTACTTTAGGTGGGGTCCAACCTCTACCCTTCAGTTGGGAGGGTGCCAATACCGTGCCACGGGTAAAGACATTATCTTTATATGCATTATCTTTATGTGACCCTCATCTATCAGGTGCTCAAACGAGAATGGTAGAGCCCTCATCTAACGGGTCAAGCCAACTCATCTATCCTCATCTAACTGGTATGATGTCTCTCATCTACCCTCAACTAGTAGGTATGATGTCTCAACCTACGCTAGCTATGTAGTTCTAGAGCACAACGATTGCATCTAAGAATTACACCCTCTACTAGTAGGTGAGTTCCCATCCTTGAGCTCGCTCAATGCTAGTTTGTACTCCCAACTGAAAGACTCTGATTGAATTCTTAACTGAGCAAAACTAAACTGAATCTGATACTGATCATATTTCTCAAAAGATCTAACTGAGTTACACTGAGATTACTTAGTTCCGTATCTGACGGAAAAGACATCAAATTATAGTATCTGACTGACGATACAGATCTTGAATAGATTACTCAAATCACTTCTGAGATTAGAATTGAATCACTTGAATACTATTAGATCTGAGCTGATTACAGGACTAAGTCTAGATTACTAGCGATACAGAGATTACAGAGATTTCTGAGATTACTGAGCTTTCTTAAGTTCCACACTTGTCTGAGGATACAGAGTTCTATAGTTTATTGAGTTCTGAGAATCATGGCTTAACTGGAATTATTGAGAAACTGACATGGGCTCTAGACAACAGCTCTATTTTTGGGTATAAATACCCCCAGGACTCGATAGCATAAAAGTAAGCATCATCATTCATTCATCATCACAAGCATTCATGCATCATCACAATCATTCAAACATCTTCACAAGTAATTCAGGAATCATGCCATATGTTTATTTCCACAGTCATTAAACATCACCTCAAGCATTTAAGGATCTCAAACATCTATTTATCATCACAGTCGCCAAGGAGTCACTTTATGCATCTCAGAATCATAATTATATAACAACATAGGGGAAATATGCTACTAGATTGTACTCCCTTCAACAAGGTTTTACCTCAGCTATTTTATACCTATATCGATCTTGACATATGTTTGGATATCCTATGACTTGGGGAGACTTCATACTATCTTCTCATAACTTATTTGCTAACCACTTGGCATGTATTCAAAGCTTAACATCTATCAAGAGCACATAATTGGGGGAATTTACAACCATCATGTCTCGACTTGTTCACTAGGGTCTTTCAACAACCACTAGACATGACCAATTTTACAACTACTTGGAAATTTCATGCTATATTGGCATAATTCACTCACTAAAGCATTTTATCAAACACTAGGCATGCATGGACTAGCTCACAATTTGGGGTTTCCTATTCAACATACTATAATGGCCCTTATGCTTCACCTAAGATCTTTATCAAACCTATGGGGAACGTTCTTCACTTATTCAACCATTTCTACACCCAAAAGTCATGAACACATCACATGGAAAAACAACTTCAAGAGGGACTATCACAAACATCACATGAATTCCACATACTAAGGTCAAAACTCATAAATTTTGTAGGCTAACATAAATTAAAACTCAACAACACATTAAACATCCATTTCAACTAATACAAATCATTAACAACTCATAAACATAAAAATCTTTTAGTTTTAAGAAGGGTTTCTGAGCTTCTTGGATGAAAGGGACCCAAGAATCAACATCTACATACCTTAACCTTTGAAATTAGATGAACTTTAGTGCTTGAAACTTTATCCACACTAGAAATAAATAAATTCTTGAAGCCCACACTATGAGGAACTTGATTCTTGAAGAAACCTTGAAGAATTTATGGATGAATTTTGGAAAGATTAAGGTTCTTGAATGAAACCCTAGATATTCTTGAGAGAACTGGAAAAGAAAATGATTGAATTAGGGTTTGAATGAGGGTTATTCATATTTATAGAGGATCAAAAGAGGTGGAAAATGACCAAAATACCCTTGCAAAAATTTCCTTGAATTGCTGGAAAAATATACTTGATGCCATCCGTGATAGGCCGTTAGGTCCGTGATAGGTCATCATAAGTGGTCATCACAAAAGGGGTCCAAATTCTTAAATTTCTATCCAGGGCTGACGACGTCGTCAAAAAGGTCGTCAAAAATGTGATAGCCTATCAGAAATATCGTCACCATTTTCTAGCTTGACATTCTGGAATAAAATGGGGATAACTTTTTGCTTCGATATCGGATTTAGGAAAAATTGGTATCATTGGAAATGTAATTCAAAGATCTTTCATTTGATATATAGAAAGCCACCCAGTTCTTCATATAGAATGAGTTATGATCAATTGAAGTTGACCTAAATTTTTACGATCACTAAAACTTGAAAAATAGGAAAGCTTTCAACTCAACCATGAGTTAGGGGACCTCTATGATCTTAATTCATGCTCAAATAGATTATCACACGATTCAAAGTATTTCATAATTGGGAGGATATTTCTAAAACATTTTGACTAGGATTTTTGCTTTACCAAATACGCTCTAAGGCTCAAACTGGAAGAGGATTTTGCTGGGCATTACAAATACTTAAAGAGATGCTTTAGTGATTATGATGGTGAATGAATGTCCATGGTCTTGATTATTCAAGAATGGTTATGTTTTACTTTTATGTTATCAAGTCCTGGAGGTATTTATACCCAACAAATTAGCTGCAGTCTAGAGCCCGTGTCAGTTTCCTCGATAATCCTAGTTAATCCATGATTCTCAGAACTCAGTGAGTTATAGAACTCTGTACTATCAGATAGATGCAGAACTTAAATAATCTCAATAATCTTAGTATCACTAGTATTCTAGCCTCAGTTCAGTACTCAGCTCAGATCTGTAGTATTCAAGTGTTCAGTTCAAAACTCAGTATCATGCAGTCAGATAATGAGATTCAGTAGTATTCCATCAGATACAAAACTAAGTGAATTTAGCGTAACTCAGTCAGGCCATTCAAGAAATATGATTAGTAATAGATTCAGCTCAATTTAAGTTTAGTTAAGAATCAGTTTAGAGTCTTTTAGTTGGGAGTAGGAGCTAGCATCGAGAGAGTGCAGGGATGTCGGCTCCCCATTAGAGAGGCAGAGTCATTAGAAGCAATCCCTGAACTCCAGAACTGTGTATCCAGCGCAGGAGCAGGAGTCACCCGTTATAATAAGGCTTGAATATTATACTGCCTTAGGCTTGACTTCCTGTGAGGGTCACCCATTAGAGAGGCTTGACCAGAGTAGAGGTCTTTACTCGTGATGCAGTATTGACACCCTTCTAGCTGGGGTTACAGGTTGGACCTCACCAGTTCAGATTTAAGGCATGTTGTTTAAGTGAGAACTCCTACAGTTACAGTTTTAGTATCAGTCTTCAAAGTAGAACTCAGAAATTAGGACTGTCAGATACAATCACATATCTTAGTAAAGAACTTAAATAGTTCCATTAATTCATGGACCACCCACTAAATAGGAATGGTTTCACATAAAGATATTCAGTATCAGTATTATTAGATCCAGAGATCACCCGTTAGAAGGCTTAATCTCAGTCTCAGATTCAACTGAGTAATCTCATTATCAGATCCAGAGATCACCCATTAGATAGGCTTGATCTCAGTCTCAGATTCAGTTGAGTAATCTCATTATTAGATCTAGAGATCACCCATTAGATAGGCTTCATCTCAGTCTTAAATTCAGTTGAGTAATCTTACTATCAGATCCAGAGATCACCCATTAGATAGGCTTGATCTAAGTCTCAAATTCAGTTGAGTAATCTTATTATCAAATTCAGAAATCCTCCGCTAGTTAGGTTTGATCTCAGATAAAATCTCTTCTTATCATTAATAGTAGATTCAAGGATCATCTGTTAGAGAGGTTTGATCTTCAATTTAGTCAGCTGAGAGTAGCAACTTTAGAGTGCAGTCATTGATGTGAGTAGATTCAGTTAATCAGCTCCAGTAACATCAATTTCTGAGATCACTCGCTAGAGAGGACTGATCTCAACTCCAGTATTTGGTTATCAATATCAGGAGATTCAGTTATTCAGTATCTCAGTATTAGTAGTGAGTTTAGATGACAGTAAAGTAGTATCCAAGTTTCAGTATTCAGAGTCATGATGATTTTAGTTATGGTTTGTGCATTCATGTATATGTCCTCATTTAGTACTCTCATGATTATTCAATTAAGTAATTATTTATGCATAATCCCTTGTATTTAGCCTTACCTCATCTTCATACTCAGTATATTTCCACGTACTGACGTATTTGTGCTATGGTGTTTTATTTTACACCATAGATTAAGAGGCACAAGATCCAGAGTGCCCTTAGCAGCTCTGTCTCAGTCAGCAGCAGTAGACGTAGCAGTGAGTCCTCTTCATTCGAGGATGATCATTATTTTATCATCGCATCATATTTATTTTATTTTTAGTAGAAGGATTTAGTTGGGGACATGTCCCATCAACTCCACAGTTCAGATAATTTAGAGGCTTTTTAGATAGATGTATCAGTAGTCAGATTTTTAGTTTTGAGTATTTTTAGATATTTTGAACCTTATGGCCAGTTTTCGCATTTATTATCTATATTATGCAGTACTCAAGTAGATATCAGTAGAGGGTTAGCTTGTGGTCCTTTGGGATCATGAGCACCGTGTGATGTTTCGATTCCAAAAAATTGGGTCGTTACACAAGTGTGGTGAAAATATGATATAATATTGTTAATAACATATGAATGGTTTGTGTGGGTCTTAAGGAACACAAATTAAATTGCATGGTGAATTGAATAGAGGCATTAGCCTATTGATATGGTTGAGCAATGAAGGCTCCCATAAGTACCATGTAGTCATGTATAATATTGAATTAGCTAAATGAGTCGTAGTCCTTAAATGTGATATGAATTGTATGTATGTAAATGCATGAACTAAAGAGTCAAGAGTTCTAATGCTGACCAATGATGCCAATGAACAAAGAGTCATTCAAGTTCCTCTTCTAATGATATTACTAGTGATTCGAGTTCCTAGTTCAATGAAACAACGGGTGATTCGAGTTCCTTGTCTAATGTCACAACTAGTGATTCAGGTTCCAAGGGTGGTTATATGACTAGAGATTTGAGGTTAAAATATCTCACCTAATGAGTATGAATACGATTAGAATTCTATTCCCACTTGAATATGTAAGCATGCGATTGGAGTTCCAAGCCCACTTGAATGTGTAAGCATGCGATTAGAGTTCTATGCCCACTTGAGTGTGTGATCATGTGATTAGAGTTATATTCCTAACTGAATATGTGAGCATGTGATTAGAGTCCCATTCCTAGTTAAATATGTGATCATAGGATTAGAGTTCCACGCCTAAATGATTATGGTAAATGGGTAAAGCCCTTGTTTCAATAAATAACTATGAGGTTGTAGCATCTTTGCTTGATGAAGTGTAACTATTGATGAAGAACCTTTCCTAATGATATGCGAATGTTGTTAAAGTCTTATACCTAATGAGGATAGTATGAACCTAAGCGTGTAATATCGGAGTCCTCTATTTTGTGTCACATGATTGAAGTATTTCAGAATGTTATTAAGTCTTAATGACTTGATTAGCATGTGAAATATCTATGTGGAAGGATAAATGTGTGAAAATAATTGAATATGATATATATTGACATGTGCTGAATGGTGATATTATTTTATCCTCATCCTTGAGTTACATGCTAGCGTTACAACCATTAACCGTCTCTAAACGCTACGTCCCCACACAACGTAGGCACCAGAGAATCTTCTTCTTCTACGCGGTGAATAGGTGTTCAGCGGATTCGTGCATTGACCTTGAAGTAGTGAACTTCCATACTCCGGAAGACCTATCTCTCATAGTCACACTACATTATGTCATAGATTTATTTAGAGTGGTGCTTGGCTATTGTCGGAGGCATGTCCCGATATATCTTTGACTCGTTTGTTTAGAGGTTTTGTGGATGACTGTGGACTTGGTCATATTTTCTAGACTATTGTTATTAATAAAATGGTAGATATTATCTAACATTAGCTATCAGACTTATATTTCTGCTATTATTATTTTATGGTCGGGATCCATCGAACCCGTGTGGATGACTGTTGATGATTAGGTTGGGTTATGGGGAGACCTCTAGTACATGTGTGCTTGAGGTGACTATACAACATGTCCTGAAGTTTGGGGCATGTCAGTTGATTAAAAGAGTGTACGATCTTTCAATATTATAAATCATCTCAACAAGTCTCTGGCATACTAGACGACTCATTGTTAAGAGTCGTAATGACTGGGAAAGAGTATTACAATAGAAAAGTAATTCTGGTCAAACAACAAGTGTTGGTAATGAGTCGTAGCCTAACATTACAACTCGTTAGGAGGACTCGTTGTCTGACCAGTGATTACTGATTAGGCATCTTTCCACTTTACGAGTCTCACTATGACTCGTAACCAGAGGTAACAACTCATACTCATAAGTTGTGGGGGGCACAAATCCTACTACACTAACATATTATTTTCCTATTTTTCTATCATTTTTCTTAGGACTAACTAATAGGTCTTACTCAATAGGTACTTATGGCTCGAAAAGGTGATTTATAAGAAAACCTAACACCGAAGAAGAATACCCAAAAGAAGCCTGCCCCAAAGTCTACTTTTTACCTCAGAAACGAGGACACTGATGAGTCAAACAGTGACCTTGAAGAATATCCAGTAAAGAGGAAGGTAGAGCCAAGGGAAAAACAACCAAGGTATAAAAAAACAGCTTTTGTGGAGGAAGACACACCACCTAGGTCCATACCTCGAATAAAAAATCCCATCACCTCACAACCTTATTCACCATCCCAGTATAAAGAGAATGGTAATGATGATGATGATGATAAAGGGGGTAAGGATGTAGATAAGGGTGAGTCCAGCTCGAAAGAAGAAGATATTGAGAGTGGGAGTGAGGAGAATGCTACACTAATCAATATCCAGCCACCACTACCACCACCTCAAACTCTACTTTTCATTGAGCCAGCTCTGGTGCCTATCGTTAAACGATAGGGGTACCTTGGAATAGAGACCATATGAAATCAGGGGGCAAAAATGAATTCATCCTTGAGAAATCCTCAAAGGGGATATATCTAGAGCAAACATTGATTACTACAGGTATGTTTGAGATGCCTGAGTTTGAAGCCTGGTTTCAATAGTACTACTTTGAGTAGATAACGACAGTTCCCAGTCAATTTAGTCCTACATTAGTACAAGAGTTCTATACATCATATCAGGGGGAGCTTAAGAAGTTATACCCATAGGGATAGTTATGGAAGAGTGGTGACCCACTGAATGCTTTGATAATTAGAGAAGTTTGGATAAACATCTCCCCAAAGACCATTTCTAGGATGCTTCATGGGCCAGAGTTTCAACCACCAGTGAATACTATCAAGATTGATTTTTACATGGATGAGATACGGAAGATAACAAGAAAAAAATTGGCACTGCAGATAAAACAATTCACTTTTAATGGATAGCTGGGATTATTGCTTCCAATAGAGAGAAGGATGGTTGGGTAGTTGGTAGCCTGAGAATTAATTTGCAGCAGATTACCAAGGGTACCTTAAATTTTATGGAAAAATCATAGTGGACACTTGTGTGACATAGATTCTATTCCACATCTGGGGACAACGTACTCCATCCACTTCATGCAGCCTTGATAGCAGGAATTATAGCAGGGTATGACTTTAATATATATCATTTCATTTCCAGAAAGATCTGTAATCGAGCGGTAGGTACTGACATAGTTCTAGAATTAACTTATTTATTGACACAAATATACATAGATGTGGCTGTGCCAAAACTTCCTGATAGTGATCAGTTCATCCAGCCGAAGAAAATCAAAGATTTGGGGTTGATCCATGATACTAGAAATCCCATGTCCAAACAAACAAAATAAGAAGTAGCATTGCTTACTAAGGCATTTAGAAATAGAGGGCTTAATACTGATACACAAGGTATTATCGACATAGGTGATATCCCTGTGGAGATGACACAGTTTGAGCCTCAGGCTTCAGATGCATTATGGACCTCCTAGATACCGACATGACCTATTGTAATACCATGACCATCTACATCTAGGCTAGCTCTAGTAGTTTATGGTCTAGTGCTACAGTCGTTCCTGGTGGAGGTGCAGAAGAGATCGGGCACCTTGGAAGAAAAGGTAAAGCTGATGGAGTATGGAGTTAAGCCATGGGTTAACAATAGAACTCAAGGGGAGATATGAGCCATGCAGGTCTGATTTGATGGGTTTCAATAATGGATCAGCTATCAACTTGAGGGGGTATAATCTCTAGATCTAGTAGGGGTAAAAAGTGAGTTGGATAATCTCAAGAAGGTAGTCAAAGAGATGCACACTAGGCCATTCGCCTCGATACCTATCATTAAGAAGATTAGAAAAAGAGATACCAAACATTTGGGCAGTTGGAGGTTTGACCCCTATGGAAGATGTTAAATCTAGTGAAAAGGTGAAAAAAATCAATAAAAGAAAGAGAAGAAGAACAGAGAAATAAGATGTTAAGGCTATAAAAGCATCCAGTATTCAGAGTGAGAGGGACCACGAGGTAAGGGTCTAAGAGATGGCAATGGGAGATGGTAGCTTGAGATCTGATGATGCTGTAGAGTTAAGCAATGATACAACCCCCCACCTGAGCCCCCTTTGAGTACACCGTCCACTAGCGATACTACAATTGCCGAGAGTGTCCCAACAACTAATGTTGAGGATAGGACCCAGTCTGAGGTCCCATGTGCTGATGATGTTTGAGCTGGCACCTAGGTCACCTAAGTATATCTTCTCCCTTTTATATGTTAGATGCATTAGGGATAGTGCATAGTCACTTAGTTGGGGGTGGGGGTGTACCACATAGCCACCGCGGGTTGTTGTTGTCGTGTTTCTTTTCTCGTCAACTATTATTTGAATGTAGAACCAACATTTCTAGTTTAAATTTGTGCTTTGTTTTATTTTGTTTTATGTTCTGTATGATGTTTAAATTAGGAGGAAACTTTGTACCAAAGGTAGTAGACTTGTTTTGAATGATTATGCTTGCTGAATTTTTTGAAGCTGTTTGAAAAAATGGTACCCCTCCTAAATTTTTATAACTGTGTGATGTGTGCATGTGTGTTACCAATATGAATCTCATAATTGCATTAGAATTAGAAATGTAATAATTGTAGCAAAATATTTCATGATCTGGTTAGGAAGCAATAGCAATGTGACCCTGTACAATGTATGTGTGAGGTGTTACCTAGTTTTCTTTGTGTGCATAATCCAAAACTTTCTTGATTAGTCTTACCTAAGTTTTAGGATCATCAGTTAATAAAGGATCATAGGCCATTTTGGAACACAGTCCACTTTAGCCTAAATAACCAACCAAAAGTGAATAAGAATCCCTTGATCACGAGTTTGAGCCTTAATAGACCAAAATGTTTTGTTTAAATCAATTCCCACTCCCATTTTTAATTATAATAAACTTGTTTTGGCCATAGTCCTCCTTGGACACTGTGAACCTCAACTCAAAAAAATTGCCTAGGTTGAGAGTGGTTATTATAGAGGTGCACAAAGAAAAATGGGTACAAAGAAGGGGTGTAAATAGAAAAGAAAATAGGGTTGGGTGTTGAAGAAAAATAAAAATGAGAAAATTGTGAAAAATATAAAAAGATTAAGAAAAATAAATTTGCAAAAAAAATGCACAAAAGAAAAGAATAAGAAAGCACACGCAGTCTGAACAAGTAGAAAAGGAACAAAAAGGGAGAAATAAGGGCAGAGTGAAAGTAAAGTTGGAAAATAAGTGGATCCCAAAAAGATCAGACCAGCCCCAAACCTACATTACAAGCCAAATAAATCCCCATAGTGATCCTTATCCGACTGTCTAAAAATTAAAGAAAAGAAAATAAGGGCAAGCCGATGGCATTCTATGTACACTGTGGAACTTTTTTATGAGGGAGAGCGTATCTTGACCATCCCGGTATTATCATTTTCAACATATGTGAGTGAATGGTACTTCTTTGATTATAAGGGTACATGGGTCACATTGTTAGAATACTTATCTATTCGGGTAGTGTGATTTGTGTATATGCCTAGTTGTTTGTTGATAATGTAATTCCATCACTTGATTCGATTGTTTCATGTCTAGTACTGTATCTGTATACACAGTTGAGTGTTAAAAATCAAAAATTATAGGAGGGAAAAATATTGTGAACTAACTTTATAAATTGAATGCCAAAGGTGTCTTAGGATCTTCCTATTTAATCATCGTGTTTGTTTTTGTTTTGTTTTTTTTTCCTGAGGATATACAAATGCTCTAAGTTGAGGGTGTTGATGTACCGTGGAAACATGGCACATTCAATGCTTAAGATGGTGAATTTATGCATTGAGTTAGGTTGTTTTGTTGGTTATGATGTTTGTGTTATGTTCTAGGTTGGAAGTGGTGTTGAACCAAAAAGGAGAAAAAAATGTGTTGAAAATTTAAAGTATGGTCAATCTATACGTCTTTAAGTCACCTTACGACTCGTAGCCAGACTCGTAAGGATAACAGTGAGCAAAGTAAATTTCAAGAAACTATGTCATGGAAAGCTATGAGTCGTAAGGATAGACTATGTAATGAGAAGTCATCCTGAGGACAGTGTGTGAAGCTCTGAAGGTTGATCTCTAGTGGTAACAAATGAAGGCAACCAGTCGTAAGGACTGACTACGACTCACGGTAAGGAGTTTTAAGGATAACAGAATCTGAAGCCTTGAAGATGAAAGTTCATTGGAGTAACTATGATTAGACGTTTATGACTCATATGGTTACATTACGAGTCACAACTACTAAGGCCTAAAGACAGATACGACAATAGGAAATGGGTCATAGCCAGATATAATGACTCATTGCCAGAGGCGTAATCACTGCCGATATATTTTACTAACTTGATTTGGCTAGGTTTCCTTTGTTATTTTAAAACACTATTAATTCCCTAGGGTTATTTCTTTATTATGTTATGCACTTTTTATAATTTTCTTCATACTTTCACATACTTGGATTATTGAGATTACTGTTCTTGAGCTTTTGGTTTCGTATTCAATTGGAGATTCTGAATTTTACTCTTTAATTAATGTGCAATTAATTATATATCTTATTCATTGATTTTCATGGATAGTTTCATAAGCATGAGCATCTAATCTCCTTGACTAAGGTTGTGGGAACCTTGGTGGATTAATTACGTAAGGGAAGTGGGAGATTCATCTATTCTATTATAGCTACATGTATTGCAATCTTCTTCATATTAATCATACCCTAACCTACTGCAGAAGCTTGGGAATTTCTTGTATTTGAGAACTCCTCACAACGGAGTTTGAGATTGGGAAAAGGAGGTTACAACAGTGATTTGAGGCTCTAAACCCTCATCTAATCAACTCAAGACTCAAAAGGTGAGAGTTGTACTGAAGTTATAGACAAGGGAAAGCAAGACGACACCCTGATACTCACACGGTAAAGGGTGAGATTTACAAACACATTCACAAGTGGTTGATAATACATAGTTTGTAAACTTTGCAGGCAGAGCAGTGCGCTAGGTGAATCGAACACAAAAAACTTATGGAGTTGAGAAACCAAGGGGAACACAATTATAGTGCTCGTCTTCTATTGATTACAAACGTAAGCATTCAAGTTTGGTTACTTATTACTGTTGACTTTAAAATTCCCTCATTTACTGTTCAACGTTGCTCGTGGATTTTGTCAAGTTTGAGAGACTCTTTCACGTATTTCCTGTGGATTTGACCCCAACCTTGTTTAGGTTACTATATTTGACATCAGTCGAAGCATACTTCTATGAAAATTAGTTAATGGATGACATTAGTCACCCAAACAATACCCTCCAAGAGGATATATTGTAGTCACTATCAAATTATAGTAACCCAATAAAGGTTGGGGTCGAACCCACAAGGAATCGGTCAAATATATCTCACGAACTTGCTGAAGTTTCCAGAAAAATACAAAAAAGTGAATGGATTTTATATTAAATAGTAAATTAACAATGAGTCTGGTTGCTTTTGGTTGAATCACTCTGAGATGAATACTAGGACTCTTTTCCCCTAGCTTTCTAACTCCATAAACTTATCATGCTTAATCCAACTATTTCAATGCCCTGAAGGTAGAATCTAACAAAATAGGTATTACTATCCATCTTGTGAAAGCCTTGGTAAATTTCACTCTTCACCTTGTAAGTCTCAGAGTGTCACCTTACTAACTCTTGTCTTTGATCCCAGTTTAACTATCACCTCTTGAATATCAAGTTAATTAGATGAGGGTTGGTAGCCTCGAATTACTGTTCTAATCTTTTTTAATCAATATCAATCTCTCTTGTGAAGATGATCTCGAATACATGCAAGTGCTTAACTCCTACAGTATCTAAGAAAGCAAACAATCCAAAGAAGATCAAAATACATGCATGAACACTGATTTAGAAAAACCTCACACTTCCTCTACTTTGTTAGTCAACAAGGGTTCCCACAAATCTAGTTGAGTGGTTTATCCTGTCATAGTTGCAAGAGACTCCATAAAATTCATTAAAGAAAGAATAGAAATAATCTCACAACAATTTAAGAAGAAAACCCAAATGTCAAAATTAATGATCAACCGTAAAACCAAGAACAAAGGGATTCCAAGATCGAAAGTTAATCTTAGAATCAAAATATGTTTGTGAATAAAAAGAGTACGTAAAATAGTACAAAAACATCAAAAGGGTATTTATAAATTACATAAAAACCTTACAAATTCTAATCAAAATGAACAAGGAAAACTGGGTTAGTGACCACTTACGAACCCACTTATGGACCATAAGTGGTATATATGTTCCAGAAGTGGGTATCGTAAGTAACCTAATGTAACACCCCGAATCTGGTACCTGGAACACTACACGGTGCTCATGATCCCAAAAGACCACAAGCTAACCCATGACTGATATTTGTACCTGAACACTGCATAATATATATAAAACATAAAGGTTCAAAACTGAACTAATACTGAATATAAAACAATATCTGTAATGGGGTATAACAATACCCAAAATTGAAAAAAAATATCTGAAACATGTTGTAGTTTGAAAGCCTCTAAATTGTCTGAAATCTGGGGAGTTGATGGGGCATGTCCCGAACTAACTTCGAACTACTGAAATAATAAAAAAATAAAATAATCAGCCTATCCTTGAATGATGAGGACTCACTGCTAGTCTGGTTACTGAATGTCTGATCTACTAAGGATGCTCTAGAGCTCGTGCTTCTAAACCTATGGTATAAAACACCATAGTGCAAATACGTCAGAACGATTGAATATACTGGTATGCAAGTGAGGTAAGCTGAATGCAAAGGGTTCATATGCATGAACAATACTAACTGTCTGTGTACATGAACGGTAGAATACATTCATGAATACCTAACTATAACTGAGATCGTGATAGGACTGAGTACTAAGTTCTGACCACTGAGTCTATTGACAACATAGATTTACTGATATCTGAGTTTACTAGTAACTGATAACTAAAAGACTGTTTCTGACAGTCCTAATTATAAATAACTGATCTAAGTGTGGAGCTAGATGACTGTATCTGACAGTTTTGAAATCTGGTGGAACTAGATGAGTTCCATACTGATCTGAGTGACTGTGTCTGATATTCTTGGTTTCTATAGAATTAGACTGAGTTTTATTCTGAATACTGAATCTAAAACTGAAACTGTGGGAGGTAATCATCTAACCGACATACCCCGAATATAAACTGGTGAGGTACAACCTGTAACCCTATTTAGAAGGGAGTCAGTAGCGTGCCACCAGTAAAGACAAGCTATGAGTAAACCCTCTCTGATAGGGAGCTCCTTCGTCAACCCCTCCTGTAAGGAAAACTTAAATGATATGTATAGTCCCTAGACTAATAGGGGTACATCTCAACCTACCTAGCTACATAGCTCTGGAATGCAAGGATTGCTTCTGAGGATCACACCCTTTACTGACTAACAGGTGAGCTCTCATCCTTGGGTTAACTCGGTGCTGAATCCTACTCCCAACTGAAAAGACACTGAACTGATTTAACTGAACTAAATTATTACTGATCGTATTGTCTAACTGATTTGAACTGGGTTTTCTAAATTTTGTTAACTGATGAAATACTACTGAGATCTGATAACTGATTGGGATTATTGAGATTACAAAGATTACAGAGATTACAAATATTATTGAGATTACTGAGGTTACTGAGTTTACTGAGGTTAATAAGTAGGACTAGACTGATATTGAATTCACTGAATTTTCCTAAGTCATGAGACTGACTAAACTCTAATGATCATGGCTTGACTGAGAGTATTGTGAAAATTGACACCGGCTCTAGGCACATAGCTAAATTATTGGGTACAAGGACCCCCAGAACTCAATAGCATGAAACTGATAAGACTTGACACTTTTTGAACACATGACCAATATCAACAATTCACCATACAATTAATTTGGAGATTTCATGAAGCACATAGTTATCATAATGGTGTACATGGATAGAAATGCATATAATTATGTCATAATTTCATTCTCTAACATCATGAGCATTCCAACAAACATCTTTAATGCACATCAATAGCATTGGAGTCATTTGAACATAAGGGTAACATATGTATTTATCGTTTGGGTCACAATTAAGATATAATGCATGATTTCTATCCTCTTAGGCATTTTATCAAACACCTTGCATGCACAACTTAAGGAATAGACATAATCATCAAATTATCACTTCAAAACTCCATGAATCAACTAAACTTATAGATTTTAAGACACACATTAACATAGTTTCATGGACAACACATAAAGATTCCCTCTTGGGAATCACATCATCATAATCTCATAAACATAATCAACCCACAACAGAATATTCATAATACAAGATTTAAAATTTGATTCTTGAACTTCATGGATGGAAGGAATCCATGAATGAATACTATAAGTACCTTAGTTCTTGATGATATGAAGATTGCCGGAGAGATTCTTGAATTTGAGTATTGAATTTGAATCCTTAATTGAAAACCCTAACTTGTTCTTGAGAAAAACTTGAGAGAGACACTATATTTTGGTTGAATTGGGGCTAAATCTTGTGTTTTAGACTTATATAGGGGTGGGAAATTGACCTTTTTGCCCTTAAAAATATGGACACTTAATGACTAAAACTAGACATCGATGCTATTATCGATGTGGTGCATCAATGGTATCAACATGATAGTTGACGCATTGCACCATCATCGCGTTGAGTCTCGGTACTTTGACCCTGGCAACCTGCAACAATATCAACCAATGCGATTGCCGATGCAGCGCGCCAAGATAGCATTGGTCCACTATTTTGGGCTTCCAAACGTGGTCCAAAAAATCCAAAACTTGTATGGGACCACCTATGAACCTCTTTAATCATGAATTAACAAAAATACGAACCATTAAAGGATCTTAAGGTGGCAAAATGAGATTGGCAACTTTCGAAGGCCAATAATAGGCAAAGTCTGGGAACTTAGTTAGAATTTTCTAAGTCTGGGACCCCTTGACAAGCTTAAAGAACTAATTTAAGCTTAGAAATTTATGGGGTCTTATAATATCTCCCTCTTAGGAACATTCATCTTCGAATAAAACTGACTGAGAGAGGAGAAATGATATACTGAAGTACATATAAGACATGAATAACTAAAACATGATTACACGACTAACATGACTGATAAACTGAATGTATCATACTGAACATGCATATCTGATGCATGAGTACTGGTTCATGAATACTTGATCGAGATTTCTGATAAGCTGAACTTCTCACAATGAGAATGCATATCTGATGCATGATTATATGACTGAACTAACACATGAATACATGACTGAATATGCAATGGTATTTGATACCAAGCTAGTGATGGGAATTTGAATAGGGAAATGAATACCAAGTTTGTAACTAAAACTGAATCTAGAATGTGACACCTGAACTGGATATCATAAAATGAACTGAGCACCTTGAATATGTGTCTTATGACTGAGGTCGGAGTTTTGAGGGTCAACTTACGAGTATCCCTTATCCAAAACTAGACTCATTATAAGAAGAGAGAGTGACATGTTTAAGTCATGGATGTTTGGGGAAAGTATCGTATATCTCTCCCTTGGGACACTATCTCCCTTGAAAAATGATGAACTGACTTTGTTGAGATATTGAGGAAAAATAAAGCGATACACGACGCACCTATGGATTGAATTGTGACTGAATACCTAGAATTTAAAAATAGGGTATGATACATGAACCAAATTGAATATGCCACTACCTAGTTGGTCCATCTTAGAATGATCACATTCATGAGATTTTGAATAGTGCAATTAGATAGAAAGATAGGGAAATCACACCATCCGAACTTGTCCATCCGACTGGTAAACTGACTTACCGACTTTATGGACTAACTCATGATGAAAACTTATACTCAAATGAAGCATTGCTATGACATTCTTTATATGAAGTTCTAGTGACGGTAGGGAGAAAGAGAATCTTGGTCTGGCCGAAGCAAGATATCCGAATAGGTGATCGCTACATGGCTGGGATTCTTGTATTAGGAGTCAAGGCCTAAGAAACATCATCTAAGATAAAGTGACTAAACCTTATGCGCTGTAACTAAGACTACTGAAAATATTCACATGGGAGCTAAGCATGAATTCACAAATATACTAACTTATCTGATTAACTGAATAACTGGTAGCTGAATACTAGACATGTAAAACTAAACTGCACTTAGTTTGAATAGCTGGACTAGAACTATAGAGTATTAAGCATAGAAGGTAATGACTATCTGGGTAACATGAGGTAACTAAGTATGAGTGGGGGAAAGATGTATTACCTTAGGAATGGAATGTAATACCAGGCGTCTAACGTGATTTGGAAACATTCTATAAACTAAGGTACCGAAATACTAATAACTGAGTAACTGATGGATATTGGCTATGGTCAGGTAATCTTGAAACTGGACTGAGTTTCTAATCTGACTGGACTACAACTAGGACTGAGATTGTAGTTAAGATGATATTTGAGATTGTAACTGTAACTAAGACTGTAACTGAGACTGAATATTGGTTTAGGTTTAGACTGGTATGAGAGTACTGAATCCTGATGGATAAGTAACTGATAGCTGAAAGCCATGGTTCTGTGGGACTATCTGAGTCCTTTACTGAATATTGATTACTGAACTGACACTGTTACTAAGGCCTGCGAGATGGAACATTAATACTACGGATTCACCGAGGGATCTAAACTGAGGGTATACATGGCATAATCTAAATTTTTAACTGATCATTAGGAGAGTAGCATGAGTCATGAGCTGTATGAACTGAGTTTGGAATTTTGGAATTTGTGGAACATGATCCGCAACATTGGATTAACTTGGACTCTTCATACGAGAAACTTGAAACACACACTTTTCTATGAAAAGTGCATGGATATAAGTTGTATTCGTGGACTAAAATATAAAGCATGCGTAAGTATCGAGAGGGTTGAAGTACAAAACTTTGCTCTAAGGTAGGAATGGGTTGGGAATCATCTTCCATTATTTATTTTCTACACATACTGGCATTACTACTAGAATCTAAAGGCCTAACTTTCTGAGATATCATAATTGGATAGTTACTCAATACCTGTTGGGTTGTGTTAGACTGTCTCACTGAGGTAGAGACTGGAAAAGGTTTTGTTAACATTTGGTCTGACCTTAAAATTGACTGCTATGAAAGGAGTTACAAAATAAAAAGAAGCTCCTATCGGGACTAAAGTGCATAGAGTCTATTTGGGTGTTGCCTACTGATAGCACTAGAATTGGCACCCTGCTGATTCGGGCGACTGAACTGAGCTGAAGGACAACCGTGCTTTTTTTTAGGGCTAGGCCTAGGACAATCTCGGACCTTGTGACCTGAATCACTACATCCAAAACACACATCACTGTCGACTCTACATATAACCTTATTATACTTACCATACTCTTCGTAAAGAGGATGAGTAAAGACCCTTCCCTCACTATCATGGGCCTTGGAGCCTGGTACCCTATCTCTACAGTTATTTTTGAACTTTGGTGCTAGTGCACTAGCTGAATATGGAACTGGGGTTGGAAACTTCTGTCTATGCTGAGAAAGGTTACCACTCTACAACCCTGGCTGAGAAAAACTATAACTACCAGTTCTGGCTCTCTTTATTTTCCCTTTCCTTCTTATTAAGTTTCTGCTCCTTAATCTGTTGATTATGGACCATAAGCCTAGATATGTCCATTTCCTTAATCAGCATCGCAGTCTTGCACTTCTTAACAACTCTACCTAATATTCCAGACATAAACTTACTTATTCTGGATCTATTGTCTGCTACTACATGGGGAGCGGACCTGGCTAACTGAGTGAACTTGAGGGAGTATTCTTTCACACTCATGCTACCTTGTCTAATATTGATGAACTCTAACACTTTGGCTTCTTTCTGCTCTAGGGGAAAGAATCTATCTAAGAAGGTCGTAGCAAACTCTTCCCATTCTATGGGCCCTGCATCTGTACCCCTATTTACTTTTCACTAGTTAAACAACGTATGGGCTATATCTTATAGCTGATAGACAGCTAACTCGGCACTCTCACTAGAAGTCACTCCCATGATATCTTTGACTTTCTAAACTTGGTCGAGGAACTCCTGTGGATCCTCTTCGAACTTAGAATCGAAGAATATGGAAGGATTCATTTAGGTAAAGTTTTGAATCTTGGCTGCAGCTAAATTGGCCACTGGGTTGGTCGGAATAACAGTTGGCCGTTCATTATGAGCTGTAACTAGATTAGCTAGAGTAGTGAATGCAGTACTAAATTCTACATAAAAAATATGTTTGTCCAGGGGATTTGCCTGAACATGCTGAGGTGTTGACTGATTACTGATTCTTCTTTTGCTAGCCCTTTTGGGAGGCATGTTCTATAAATGAAAGGAAGAGCAAATTAGACTGGGAACTAAATTTGAGCTCATGCTCACTGGTATGACATGAATACTGAAAGAATGGAACTTTTTCTTAAATATCTCATATACTCATGTCCATAAGTGTGGTGCACAACACGCCCATGCACAAGACTCTACATGATGTGGCTTTTAAGACTTCCTAGGACGCTATTGAACCTAAGGCTCTGACACCAAGTTTGTAACACCCTGAATCTAGTACCCAAAATACTACATGGTGCTCATGACCCTGAAGACCACAAGCTAACCCATGACTGATATCTGCACTTGAACACTGCATAATATACTGTAAAACATATGGAATCTAAGCTGTAAGGCCATAAGATTCAAAATTTAACTAATACTTAATATAAAATAATATCTAAAATGGGGTATAATAATACCCAAAACTAAAATAAACTGTCAGAAATATGTTGTAGTTTGAAAGCTTATAAACTGTCTGAAATCTGGGGAGTTGATGGGATATGTCCCTAACTAACTCCAAACTACTGAAATAATAAAGAATTAAAATAATTAGTCTATCCTCAAATGATGAGGACTCACTGCTAGTCTATATGTTGAACGTCTCATCTACTAAGGATACTCGAGAGCTTATGCTTCTAAACCTATTGTATAAAACACCATAGCACAAATGTGTTAGACTATTGAAAGTACTGGTATGCAAGTGAGGTAAGCTAATGCAAAGGGTTCATATGCATGAACAATACTAACTGACTATATACATGAATGTGAGAATACATGAATGAATACGTAATTGTAAATAAGGTCGTGATAGGACTGAGTACTTAGTTCTGAATACTGAGTCTACTGACAACATAGATTTACTGATATCTAACTTTACATGTAATTAATAACTAAAACATTATTTCTGATAGTCCTGATTATAAATAACTAATCGAAGTGTTATACAAAGCTGGATGACTGTATCTGGCAGTCTTGACATCTGATGGAACTAGTTGAGTTCCGTATTGAGTTAAGTGACTGTGCCTGGTAGTCCTAATTTCTATAAAACTGGACTAAGTTCTATTCTGAAGACTAAATTTGAAATTGAAACTGTGGGAGATAATCATCTAATCGACATGCCCCAAATCTGAACTGGTGAGGTCCAACCTATAACCCCAACTGGAAGGGTGTCAGTACTGTGCCATGGGTAAATACAAGCTGTGAATAAACCCTCTCTGACAAGGAGCTTTTCCGTCAACCCCTTCTGTAAGGAAAACTCAAATGAGATGTATAGTCCCTAGACTCGTAGGGGTACATCTCAACCTACCCTAGCTACGTAGTTATGGAATACAAGGTTTAATTCTAAGGATCACATCCTCTACTGACTGATAGGTGAATCCTCATCCTTGGTTCACTCGGTGCTTAATCCTACTCCCAACTGAAAAGACACTGAACTGATTTAACTGAACTAAACTGTTACTAATCATATTGTATGACTGATTTGAACTGGGTTTACTAAATTCCATTGACTGATAAAATACTACTAAGATTTGATAACTGAATGGGATTGCTGCGATTTTAAATATTACAGAGATTACTGATATTATTGAGATCACTGAGGTTACTAAGGTTACTAAGTAGAACTAGACTGATACCGAATTCACTGAATTTTCTTGAGTCATTAAACAGACTGAACTCTAATGATCATGGCTTGACTGAGAGTATCATGAAAACTGACACTGGCTCTAGGCACACAGCTAAATTATTGGGTACAAGTACCCCTAGAACTTAATAGCATGAAACTGACAAGACTTGACACTTCTTGAACACATGACCAGTATCAACAATTCACCATATAATAAATTTGGGGATTTCATAAAGCACATGGTTATCATAATGTTGTACATGGATAGGAATGCATATAATCATGTCATAATTTCATAAGCTAACATCATGATCTTTCCAACAAACATCTACAATGCATATCAATATCATGAGAGTCATTTGAACATAAGGCATAGGAATAATCATCAAATTATCACTTCAAAACTCCATGAATTTACTAAACCTATAGATTTCAAGCCACACATTAACATAGTTTCAAGAACAACATATAAAGATTCCCTCTTGGGAATCATATCATCATAATCTCATGAACATAATCAACGCACAACAAAATATTCACAATACAAGATTTAAAACTTGATTCATGAACTTCATGGATGAAAGGAATCCAAGAATGAACACTATGCATACCTTAGTTCTTGATTATATTAAAATTGACGGAGAGTTTCTTGAATTTGAGTATTGAATTTGAATCCTTAATTAGAAACCCTAACTTATTCTTGAGAGAAACTTTAGAGATACACTATATTTTGGTTGAATTGGTGCTAAATCCTGTGTTTTAGACTTCTATAGGGGTCAAAAATTGACTCTTTTGCTCTTAGAAATGCAGACATTTAATGACTAAAACTGGGCATCACTGCTATTATCGGCGCGACAAAGCAATGGCATCGACACAATAGTCGACGCATCATGCCATCTTCATGTCGAGTCTCAGTACTTTAACCCTGGCAACCTACAACAATATCAACCAACGCGATTGGCGATGTGGCATGCCAAGATCGCATTGGTCTACTTTTTTGGGCTTCCAAACGTGGTCTAAACATGGTCCAAAAAATCCAAAACTTGTTCGGGACCCCCCATGGACCTCTCTAATCATGAATTAACAAAAATACGAACCATTAATGGACGTTAAGGTGGCGAAATAAGATTTCCAGCTTTCGAAGGCTAATAATAGGCTAAATCTGGGAACTTAGTGAGAATTTTCTAAGTTTGGGATCCCTTGAGAAGCTTAAAGGACTGATTTAAGCTTAGAAATTTGTGGGGCCTTACACCTAAATCCTCAATGCTACAGAAGTACCACTTACTAAGGTACTTATGGGGCACAGGTGGTACTTATGACCCGTAAGTGACCTCATTGTTGGTGTCAGAAAAATTTTCAAACTTCAGCTTCTCTGAACCTTCAACTTCTGATATTTTTGGTTGCACTTACGGTGTCGTAAGTGGTACCTATGTTCTATAAGTAGCCCTTGATTAATGTCAGGACAAAAATCAACTTTCAGGTTCTCTAATCTTGCATTCTCTGAGACTTACAAAGCCACTTATGGTGGTCGGAAGTAGTACTTACACCACATAACTAGGCTCGTAAGTGTGTCTTTAAGAAACTTCTACTCTTTTTCTTCATTTAAGCTCCAAAACCTAGTTTCCTACAAAATAGGCACAAAAACACATCATATCTACCAAAACGGACCTAAGTACTTGCATATTTTCCAGTGTTAATATTCGAAAGTGCCATGAAATCATGACACATCAGCACCCTCAACTTAGAAAGTTTGCATGTCCTCAGGCAACAAAAATATAACAAAAACAACACGATGATGCTTAACAAAGAGAAAACTTAGTTACCTATGGCAGTCAACTCAATTCCGGCCTAAAAAATTACCCGCGCCTATTTTCAAATTTTCAAAACCAAGTATGTGGACCAACAATGCAATATAAAGGAATCAAGCTATGGCATTATAGTAGCAACAAACAATTATGTATATGTACAAATTACACTATCCTACCAGATAAGCATCTAGCAACACAACCCATGTACCCTCACAATAAACAAGTCCCACTCTCATAGTATAATTTGTCATATCAATCCAGGGATGATAACGAGATACTCACACTCATAAAAAAGTTCCAATCAATGTGTATAGAATACCGTAGGCTTGCCTTTATTTTCTTTGTCTTAGTTTTTTCAGACAGTCGAACTAGGATCACTATAGGAATTTATTCGGCTTGTAATGTAGGCTTAGGGGCTGGTATGGTACATTTAGTACTTTTTAGTGACTAACCCTCCTTAAAACTATAATTATATTTGGGGTCCACTTTTCAACCAACTTTTTGTTTTATTCGTCCTTTATTTTTCCCTTTTTTCTTTTATTGCTTATGCATTGGGTGCGGTTTCTTTTATTTTATCTTTTTATCTTTTTCTTTTTTAATTTTCTCTTTTATTTTTTTCTTTTTCTTTTTACTACACCCAAGCCTACTTTTTTTTCTCTTATTTAACCCTTCAGCATACCTGATTCTAATTACACACCCATATGATAGCCACTCTCAACTTAGACGATTTGCGTTAGTTGAAGTACATAATGTCCAAGGAGGTACCAAGGCCAAAACAAGTTCAATTTAACTAAACTATTAGGTGAAAGTTGAAAATAAGAAAATAGTTTATGTAGGCTCTAAATAGGGAACAGGGAATTTTAATCTCATTTGGAAGGTCATTTAGGCTAAGAGTGGACTAAATCAAGAACAATCCAAGATCATTTCCTAATCAACTATCCTAAAACCTAGGCAAGACTAACAGGAAAAGTTTTGTATTAAATGCATAAGGGGAACTAGGTAAGAAATCTCACACACATGGCACGGGGTTATGTCACCAACTACTACGTATCCAGTTCCTGCAAATTATAGCTATAATTATTATATCCCTAATCCTAATGCCATAACAAGATTCACAGTGGTCATAAATATAAGCACAAAACACATTTCCAAACAAACTTTTTGGATGGGTATTATTTTTTTCTCAATAACACTCTAAACATAAAAACTATGATAGCACAGACAACAAAAAATATATGGCAAGAAAAACCCTTTACTATGGTACACCCCCACCCCCAAATAAAGCTTATACACTATCCTCTATACATGTCTATAATAAAAGTAAGAGGTGAAGACATACCTGGGACTCTCTAGGCATCCATTTCATGCTCGCCCTATCAGGGCATCTAGTATCTCAACTGGCAAAGATGGTGGGGTGGTGGGGCATGACTAGAAGATGTACCCACTATTATCTCATCTCTTCTCACCTCATCAACTGCTTTAAACTCCCTAGACACATAGGCAACCCTTTTTAGGGCCTGATCATATGGTATAGTGGCATCTTACAGCTTTATATCTCTACCTTTCTTGGTACCAACCACTGGGACTGTCTTCTGCTAAGAAAATAGGTTAAACTGCATAGATCGGTGTGGAGGCATTAGCTATGTAAATTAGGAAATAATTGGGTGAATGACCAAAACGTGGCTCTCAGCAAGAGAGCGTACCTTTGTCCATAACATGGACAACTCTTTCTAAATCTTCGATAGATATAGAGCATGTACATCTCTAAAATATGCACTCACCCGACCCTCAAAGACATCAATCCAAGAATGCAAATTGATGAGTGGAAAATTTACCACTCATTGACATCCAAATTCGAGCACACTACTATGGTTAAATTGTGTAAATAAGGCAAATTTGTCATTTGAATACACTAATTCCCATGGTTTGCAAGTTTATAGGTAATTGGAAGAAAAAAAAAATAAAGTAAGCTGAAAAGGGAAAAAAAAGGGCAAAGTTAGTGCAAAATCTGAAAAACCTAGAGCAGGGATTGACCCTCAGTTACCATGATCACGATCTGAGGGCCGCAATTCTGACAAGTCAAAGCCTGGTCAATTCTTGGTGATCGCAAATAGATTATCGCGATTATAGTAGTCCTGATTGCACTCAACTAATGGAGATCGTGATAATGCGGCCAAAGTTCAAAGGAAATTTTCATAATTTTGCATGGCTAAACCAAATTCTCAAAAATGGCAAAACCTTTACACAATTTAGGCATCTTTCAACTAGAATTTAATTTTTATGTTGGGAGAAACCCTACCAATTGGGAAAAGTCAATTGCTGCTAATTTTCCAAGATATTTTTAGTTGTGAATTTGAGACTTAATTTTTAGAATTATTCTTGTTTTGTTATCAATAGAAGCATTGGGTGCTAACTTTGGTATATCTCCTTTCTCTAATCTCATAAGTAGCTAAATATTTATCTTGGGGTTATGCTTGATTAGGTTATTAAAGTTTATAGGTGTTGAGTTTTAGACCTAATTATTAGTTATTGATGTTCGGTTTTGTTACTACTCTTTGCTTTAGTTAATAGTTTTGGGTGAAAACCCCAACTTAACTTGGATCCCACATCTTTCTTAAAAGAGGAATGTGGGTGATGAGTAGTAGTGAGAAACTATTTGATACTAGTTATGTCTTTAGCATTATCTTAGAAATAAAGATATTATATTTGTAGCTATATTAATTGGTATCATCGTAGAAATAGGGGTGTTTTTTTAGAGTTTTTGGATTGGTGAAATTAAAATCTAGCCTACCCATATATTTGACTAAAAAAAGGACTAACTCTTAATCACCCATGCATGTATGACCCCAGGATAAGTATAACCCTAAAAATCTTATTTCATTGGATTGTAATTGACAATTGTTTCTCTCACTTAGTTTCACAAGATAATTTTGTTAAAATACAATTCAAATCAGATCCCCCAATTTAATTTATGTTTTGTTTTAAGTGTACATTACGGGTAAATGCTTAGTGAATTTCAACATACATAGGATTCGAAGACTAAATTACACTCCTCAGGGATTCGACCCTAACCTAGGTTGGGTTATTATACTGAAAACAATCGCATTTCCCCAAAATAATGGAGTAACTTAAGTGTTCTCATAACTCATTCATAAACTCCAACATTACATCCCGCATCTTAGCCCGTATTCGAGTCTCAACATTCTCTAAAGTCATCTAGATCTAAGGCCAAATCTGTCCATACAAAGTAGCAAGCTCAGTCTCTACCTTATCTTGCCACTCCACTAAGCATTATAAGAACTACAGTATCTATATAAAACCTGTAGTAGTAGAGATAGGGTGAGGAGGCATTGTAGATGCCCAACCAACTTAGAAGTAGAAGCTGAGGCTAAAGAGATGTAGCCTCCTTCTCAGTAGCAACCTCAAGTGTATCTCTCTACTTACTTATATCAACATCCACATCAATGTCTGGCCTATTAACATACTCTTCCAGAAATGAAAGTCCCTCAAAATGGATGACATAATAGTAGTAGATGGCTGAGCTCTTTGTACAAGGATCGGGTTTGTCGGATCCTTGATAAAACAAATGCCAACCATGCTCGTTACCTCAATCCTACTATCAACATCAGGAATCTTCGATCACATCTTAATGCTACTGGATAAGACAAAGAAATTAAAGAGTAGTGGTCTCATCAAAGTCACGCTCATATATCTCCAGTCGGATAAGTGTCATAAAGTTTATCTCATATCCCTCAAGTAAACTAGCAACCAGTACGGATCTATCCCATGTTAGAATATTCTCTGACGTAGTCAGACAAAGCCTGAAGCATACCACCATCCACCAAATCTTTGCTGTAAAGTGCAGCACTGCCTTCTTAAACTCTCTCTACCCCTCAATCCAAGGGTCATCATCACCCAAATCTAAAATATGATTAGCGATCCACCTCACCAAATCCAACCTTTGCCATCTATAATCACTATCCCTCATGGTGCATCTATACCATGTGAATATCATACTAAATTTAAAATTTGTAGTAGATGTTGGAGCTATATACTCAGGCCTAAATTTTACTCAGCAAATAGCCATTGCAGATATATCAACTCTAACTCCTTTGACCAGAGTATGCTCCAACTGTAGATGCTCGACTCCTCTACCCTTCTGTGAAGTGATCAAGTATATAGTGGAGAAGTAAGAAGCATAAAACTCTCGTATTTATGTCAGGCTATAAGAACCTTGGGGATAAATCATACACCCCAATCAATATCAATTAAAAGAGGCTTGTGAGTATGGTACCCCTACTAGCCTTGTCAAGTCAATCCTCCACTCAGTCACAATGCCCTTCTTGGGTCAACCTATCTTATTAATATGGATATCTCTCTCATAAACATATTTTATCCCCTCTATACACCATCTTAGGTTTATCTTAGCTATAGGCATAATTGAGATGTGTGTAGAGTCATATATAGGATCAGATGGTAGTAGAATAGGATCTAAGCATATTGTGCAGGTCATTGTATATCAGGTGCTAAAGATGATGAAATCTGATGCGGCACCTGAGTTTTAACTTTCTCAGACTGGGTGCAACTGAAGCTGACTCACTAGATAAACCAAACGCCTCCTATGACCCCTTCTCAGACTGGGGACTCTATGTGTCTTCCTCTTTAAAAAAATTAGAAATAGATCAAAACTCAACCTCATCTACGGATCCTAACTTATCCTCCTCTACATCATCCTTTAAAGCATCTTTCTTCTCTCAGACTAGGGAGAGTGGGGGGGAGGGGGGGTAAAGTCAGGGTTGTCTATCTTTGTTCTAGAAACTGGTCTAAGTATTGCCATATAGGCCTCAACCTATGTTGATGCGGGCTTCATTCCTCATTGAGTCTATTCTAGGGGAGGCTGGGTGCCCTAGATACCCAATGTAGCTACAACAATAGTTACAGCCTTGACTTATCTCTGAGAGTGGTCCTTGGTCTGTGGGGCCACAGGTCTGTTTGTGGCAACTGAGTACTCTTCTACCGATCCACTGCGCTAAGGGGACTCATCCCAAATCCTTGACTGAACTCCTTTCTACTGGGCTACCTTGGTGACATTGTACCAAAAAAAGTAGTAGTTAGTGCTTGAAACAGAAGATGGGATCAAAATTTTTGCAAAAAAATCAAAACACTCAGGACAGGGCACTTACGACCTTACTTATGGGTCGTAAGTGCCACTTACAGGGGTCTTAAGTACCCTTGTAAGTGTTAGACAGAGCCTTGAAGCTGAAACTTCAGGGCTTTCGGTATGACACCTACGAAGGCACTTACGGCCCATAAGTACTACTTATGTGGCTCGTAAGTCCCATCGTAGGTACCCTCTTAAGGGTACTTCAATTTTTTCTCAAATATTTTATCCATACACAGTATATTTTGTATATTTACATCAAATCTTGCACACAACAGCATTTATCAAGTTTAAAATCACAGGTATTGCACAAAAAGTTTGGGTTTTCTTTTACTTTTTAAATTTGTATTTCCATTTAGGGCATGATTACATATTCCCCATTCAAGAATAATGCACAATTTCAAATTTTAATCATTCTAGGCTCCTACTAACAAAATCTTAGACTTTTATTCATCTATCAAACATTCTTGAAGTATAAACTCAAGTATTATTCTAATATTACAGTTTAATACTAGTAGGAGCGAAAAAATTTACCTTAGATTCATGTGATGGAAGTGAGAAGTTGATTAGCCTGATGAAAACACTAAAAAATATGCTTAGTGTTTGCAAGTGGACTTTTGGTAAAGAGATTGTGGAGGATTCTTTCCTTTATCGAGTCTATAGGGGGTTGGAGAGTTTATATTTAAGAGGGAGTTACAAAAAATTTAGAAAATAAGGCATAAGAATCGGGTTTGAAAGTTTTAAAAAAGTTGGTAGGGTCGGGTCACTTGGGCTCGACCTAAATTTCCAAAATCAAACCCTGAAATTTTCTGCCACTTATGAGGACACTTACGGCCCATAAGTGGTCTGTCGTAAGTGGTAGAAATTTTGCTACCTTTCTAAACTTTGGTTTCAAGTTCAACTACCCCACTTATGAAGTTGTAAGTGGTACTTACGACCTACGTAAGTGGGTTTGTAAGTAAAAGTTAGACTCAAAATTCTCAAATTCACCTTGCTCATCCTTAAATTTGCCTCATCACGCCATTCTAAATTGAGATTTTTCAACGCTTACAGTGCCTTGTGCTTAAGTTTGACCGAGAAGTGGCATGCCTTAGTGTACACAAGATGATGTGGAGAGGCACCTATGGGGGTCTTAAAAGAAGTTTGGTAGGAACACAAAGTGTCGTCTAACTTCCTTGACTAATCAGTCTTGTTGTCATTCACAATCTTCGCCAATATGGACTAGATCTAACGATTAGAGACCTCAACTTGCCTACTCGTCTAAGGATGGTAAGGTGCTTCCACCTTATGCTTCACACCATATTTTTTGAGTAGGGCCTTAAAAAGACGATTACATAAGTGATACCCACCATCACTAATAATAGCACATGGCATGGCAAATAGAGAAAATATGTTCTTCTTTAAGAATGTGGTGATACTTCTACCTCATTATTGGGAAGTGCAACTGCTTTCACCTATTTAGAAACATAGCCATATGCCACCAGAATATACTTTATCCCATAAGATCTCACAAACGGACCCATGAAATCAATTCTCCACACATCAAACAACACCAACTCCAAAATTAGTGTCATAAGGAGTTTATGTTTCTGTAAAATATTGCCTTGTAGCTAACACTGATCACAGGCTTGAGAAAATTCATGAGCATCCTTGTTTATAGTTGGCCAATAATACCCACACTACAGTATTTTGTAGGTTATGTGGGTACCACCATGATAACCCCCAACTGGCGATGAATGACAACCCTCAAGAATGACCATCATATCCACCTCAGAAATACATCTCTGAGTAACTCCATCCGCACAAATCCAAAAGAGATAAGGCTCATCCCAAGAAAATTTTCCCACCTTATGCATGAACCGCTTACACTGCTAGAATGATAAATCTTCTGTAACAAGATAACTTGCCAAAAAGTTGGTAAAATTAGTAAACCAGGGGATTAAGTCATGAGATTTTGAAAAGACCTTCTTATCTAAAAAAGTATCATCTGTATCAAGCTCATCCCCTAACTTCAGTATTGCCTCCTCATCGAGGCGAGATAAGTGATCCACAACCTGGTTCTCAGTGCCTTTTTGGTTGTTCACCTCAAAGTCAAATTCTTACAATAAAAGTACCCAACAAATCAGCCTTAAGTAAACATATTTATTTGATATTAGACACCTTAATTCTATATGATCTGTATGAATTATGACTTTGTCTCTATCAAATAGGATTGGAATTTCTCAAAGGCAAAACTCACCACAAGTAACTCATGCTCAATGACTGTATAATTTTTCTGCATGGGGTTTAATGCCTTGATGGCATAATAGATCGAGTGAAGGATTTTCTCACCCCTTTGGCCTAAGACAGCTCCCAAGGCCTCACTTCTAGCATTGCACATCACCTTAAACGGCAAGGATCAATTAGTGGACACAATAATAGGAGCCAAAATCAACCTTTCCTTTAGTCACTCAAAGGCCTTAAGACACGCATCATCAAACAAAAATTTCACCTTCTTCTCTAAAAGCTTACATAGAGGATTAGCAATTTTAAAGAAGTCCCTGATGAACCTTCTATAGAAACCAACATGACCCAAGAAGCTTTGGATACCCTTAACTGACACTGGTGGAGGCAATTTTTCAATCACATCTATCTTCTCCTTATCTACCCCAATACCCCATTTTTAGATTTTGTGATCGAGAATAATACCTTTCTTACCATAAAATGACATTTTTCCCAATTTAACATCAGATTCCACTCCTAACATCTCTAGAGTGTGTTGGAGAAATAGGCCAAGCAATCATCAAATGAGCACTAAACTACCAAAAATATATCCATTAAAACCTCTATAGTGTCCTCCACCATATCAAAAAATATCGATATCATACACCGCTGAAAGGAGGCAGGAGCGTAGAACAGTCCAAACGACATCCTCTTGAATGCAAAAGTCCCATATGGGCAAGTAAAATAGTTTTTTCTTTTTCTTAGGAGGCAATATAAATCTAATTGTACCTTGAATACCTATCAAGAAAATAGTACCAACCCCTGTCTGCAAGTCTGTCTAGTATCTGATCCGTAACTGGCATTGGAAAATGGTCCTTTTGAGTCCAAGTGTTCAATTTTCTGTAGTCCATAAATACTCTTCATCCAGCAAATGGACTCATGGGCATTATTCATTATTTTTATTTTGGACCAAAGTGATCCCACCCTTTTAGGTACACATTGAACTGGGTTGACCCACTCGCTGTATATAATGGGGTAATCCACTCCAATATCTAACCACTTTATGATCTCTAACTTTGCTACCTCCTACATAGAAGGACTCAACCGACGTTGGTGTTCGATGTTGGGATTATGATTCGGTTCAAGCTGAATTTTATGAGTACAAATCCAAGGTAAGATTCTCACAATGTTTGCAATTATCCATTCGATGACTCTTTTGAATGCATGCGAAACTGATATCAATGCCTCAACTTGTGTATCCAATAAATCAACTGCAATAATGACCAGTAAGGTATTGTCGGTCTCTAAAATACATATCGTAAGTGAGATAGGTGGGCCTTTAATTCCAAGATTAGTGATTCTCAATAGATGGTCGAACTGGGGAAGCAGTCCTAGTCTTCAGATCGAATTCTAACTTTTTTAGAGTATAAGAATAAGAACCTCTACCATACACTACGTTCACCATCTTATTATATTCATCAATGCCAACATTGTCAAAGTTCATGGTAACCACTACTAACTCCTCAACCCCAAGTCTTTCTTTAATAAAGACAATTACTACATCATTATCAATAGTATCAATCATGGACACTACTTTAATATCTTTTAGTTTCCACATAGAATGGCATATATTAAAAGTGGCTTGTTCTTCATTAAGTCTGAACTTCATCTGCTCCATCTCCATGTCAACCAAGACCCTACCCATAGCTAGGAAAGGCATTCCCAAGATAATAGGGACTTTAAAATCCAACTCACAATCAAGGATCATAAAATCAGCTGGAAATATAAGGGATGCAACCTTTACCAAAACATCACATAATAGACCAACCAATTTCTTCATAGTCTAGTCAACCATCAATAACCTCATGGATGTAGGTTTGGGTGCCCTTAACCCCAACTATCTGTACACCACCAACGGTATCAAATTAATACTATCTCCTAAATCACATAAATCTTGAGAGAAGTTGAAGAATTTAATAGTACATGGAATAATAAAAGCTCCGAGGTCGTCTTTCTTCTCTACCAATGATCGAAAAGCAACGACACTATAATGGTGCACATTATAAATGGGCTCAAAAATCACCATCCTCTTCATAGTAACCAAATCCTTCATGAACTTAGCATATCTAGGCATCTGCTCTAGTGGTTCTATAAGAGGCATATTAACAGACAGTTTCTTCAACATTGACATAAGCTTTTGATACTTTCCTTACTCTTTCTTCTTCTTTAATATCTAAGGAAAAATAAGGGGGGTCATGGAAAGGTCTTTAGTATAGGCTAAGATTTCTTTCCCTTACCTTCATGCTTCTTAACTCCTTTATCCACACCCGCCGATTTTCATGATGACTCATCACTCTTCACCAATTTTTCAAAATTTGCTTTGAGTGCATCCACAACATCATCATGAGCTTCATCAACTATAAGCATGGGGGGATCTATAGTGGCCTTACAACTTCAAGTGGTGATGGCCAGATAGTGACTGTCATTCTTAGAATTCTATACAGTATTACTTAGAAGAGTGCCTAGTTGATGCTGATTCAAGGTCGCTAACATTTGACTAAATTATTTCTCAAGTTTCTTGATCGTAGTAGTATGTGATTCCACTTTTTGGGTCAAGCCTGAAATATCTTGCTTAATCTCTTTAAGGAAACTCTCCTAATTCTCTGAACCCTTAACTAGTTTAATAAGAAATGTCTCCATCCTTGAATCGGCCTCACGATTTCCTGGTGGAATATATGCACCACCATTCCCCTTAAAATCATATTTATGCATCCAATCATCATCTCTCTCTCTACTCCAGTCCCTATATCCGTCAGTAGTTTCGACCTTGATTGCCTTGCCTCAAGTTCTAAGTGTCTTGAGTAGATGCTTGACCCTTGGCTAGAGAACTCTCCATTTTTTACCTAGATACTTCACCTCTTTATCAACGTCAGAATCATATGACCTAGGTTCTTTCACTTATGCACCCATAATATTCACCTTTTTGAAATTCATAGTTACAAACTACTTAATTAGTAACCCAATATCCGTCCTTAGCTGCACAACCTCTTAAGCCACTGTATTATCTATAATGTTTTGCTCGCTGGAAGCCCCAACAGCATAAGTATCAATGCCTCTATCTGCCTCTCGAGTATGCCACCCTCGATTGGCTAGAGAGACTCAATCTAATATTTTTGATGCTACCTCCTAATGCAGGCGTATAAGGGCTCCACCAATAATAGTATTTGCAATAGCTTTGGAACTGGTATTTAGGGCTTGATAAAATATTTCAAACAAATTTCTTACTGACATTCTATGATTTGGAACCATCATTAACTCCTTTTTAAACCTAAATCATACCTCATATAGTGGCTCAAACTACACTTGCCTGAAATTATACATCTCATCCTTCAACTGCAGCATTTTGGAAGGTGGGAAGAATTGGTCTATAAACTATTTTTGCAACTCATTCTAAGTAGTAATGGACCCATGAGGGAGTTCCCCCAACCATGATGTTGCTTTACCAGTTAGAGAGAATAGAACAACTTGAGTCTTAAAGATTCTTGACTAACCCCGGGTAAATTATATGAAGTGCAAATTCAACAAAATTTATGATATGCATGTTTGCATCATCAGTCGGCAAACCCGCAAACAAGCCTTTTAGATTTAGCAACTGAATTATGGCACGTGTGAATCAAATTTTATCCCCTGGGCAACTCAGTAGGGATGACAGCTTTTGTCTTGATAAGCTCAACCTACCTTATGTCTTTATCTAGATCATTATATCCTGGCAAGTACTAAAAAGTTGGAAGTATTGGAGCTCTATTACTTCTACCTTTGTCGAGTTATGCTCAATGATATGCTTTATGTCTATGTCTTTCTGCCTCTTGAGCTGCATGATAACGCTCAACTTATATGTCAAATTAAGTGCAAGGAGGTCATTGTCAATATAATTACCCAACTTTGAATCAGGGTTGAATCCACGAGGAATAAGTGAACGGTGATCGAGTAAGTTCGAAATAAAAGTTACTTCCTAAATTCAAATGTAGAAAACAAATATTTAGGAGCTTTGAACGTTTTTGAAAATATAACAAGTTTAGGGCTTCTAGAAGACTAACTCGAGACTAAGAATAATTAAAGTATAATTAATTAGGAACGGATCTTAGGGTCATGTCATTCTAGGTGCGAACTCATGCATGGGTAATTGAGAATTTATCCAAATTAGCTATAGTCATGGGCAGCCTAGATTTAGAGGTATTAGTGTCAATCTTTAATAAAACACTAAATTTCATTCATGGGTTCTTTCAAACACCTCATAAATATGGCCAAACAACTAATACAATACCTTAATTATCACCCTTATTTCTAAGATGGTACCATCAAACGAGTTAACTCAAATAGCACCCTTATTTCTAAGATGATGTCATCTCTTAAGCTAACTTAAGTTATTGTTTGTAAATACCCCTCACCTATTACCCCTCTTTCAAGGATGGTGTGGGAACCAGGACAAATGGGATTTTCAGCTATAATTTCTAATTCAAGCATTGAGTATAATAAGAAAACAATAACAAATAGCTAATTAGGAGGATAAATCACCAGTACCCATACACTAATCACAACCTATTCAAGCATAACCCCAAGAGGAAGAATTAGCTACTCATAACGATAAAAAGTAAAGATATACCAAAATTTCCACCAAATTGATCCATGAAAGATAAAGAGAATGCAAATCCAAACTTTAAATTTCAATAAATCTTCAATGAAACTTGCTAATCCTTCACTTAGGAATTACTCTAATGTCTTCTTATCTCAAGAGTAGTACAATTATGATCCAAGCTCCGAGAGATAAGATAAAAATTTAAGATGAAATACAGGATAAAAGATATTGAAAATGAGCCAAAACCCCCCTCTTTAAGCCCTAATTTTGTATTTTCCAAATATTACAAAAATGTCACCTTACTCTTGATCTCTTTACACAAACTATAATTTTTCCCCTGAACTCTTTTTTGCCCTATCGTGATCACCTTTTCTTAATTAGGATCACGATGCCACGATCATGGTGGTCACCTTGCGATCGCTGAGGTATGACTTGGCTCTGTATCACGATCGCGACCCTCAGGTCATGATTGTAGTACCTAAGGGTCGATTCTTGGGCCCGATTTCCAGTAATTAGCTCTTTTTGCTCATATTTCTTCTCTTTTCAACTTTCACATACACAAATAAGCATTAAGTAAGGGATTAATGTCAAACCAATAGAAAATCATGATAATTTAGGCTTAAAAGGTGCTATCAAGTCGTTAAATTGATGACTTATCACTGCATGATGGGTAGCCACATCCCTTCTTGCATTCTCTTCATCTAATAACCGCAGTCATTTCTGCGGCTGTATCTTGAACACCATGTGGAAATGGGGAGGAAAGTAAACTGGATCATTTTGACTCCCATCATGATGAGATTCACGATCGTGTTTTGACATCCGAAGATTCTATTGTAGGATTATTTCTGGCACTGGATCAAGTGAGATAAAGGGATTTCCTTGACTCCCGATGCTAAGCATACACCGGTATACACCCTAAGAAAAATAGAAAAGTAATAACCAAAAACTTGAACAACTTCAACCAATCAATCCATAGTCGTATTCTTCGAAAATGGTGCAAAACTTTGATGTCTCCCAAACTGTACCCTCCAAGAAGATAAAAAGCAATCACAGTCAAATAATAGTAATCCAATAAAGGTTAGGGTCGCACCCATAGGGAATGGGTCGAATATTTCCCACAAACTTGTTGAATTAGCTGAAAAATGCAGGAAAGTAATGGGGGGATTTTGTAATAAACCATAAAGTAACAATGAGTCTTGATTACTTTTGGTTGAAATCAATTTGAGATAAGTACTAGGATTATGTTACCCCTGCTTTTTAACTCCATAGACTTATCATACTTAATCTGACTATCTCAATGCCTGTCATGACCCGAGCCAAGACCCTAGCCGTAATGAGCATTCCAAACCATAAAGGCTCGAGCGCTCTTCTAAATCTGATAATCATGAAAAATATTCATATAGTATAAGAAAATTTGAGGAAGATAATACAAGATGGTATCATGGTCAAACTCATAAACTTGAACAATTTGAAAAGAGGAATTTTTGAATACTCTAAACATGTGACAACCGTCTGTGAAATCTCAAACATCATAAGATCCATCATAAATCTGAAACAAAACTAGGACAAGGCCTCCAGTCAGACCCAAAACAAAATGTAATAACATTGCTCTAGAATAGGCCTTCCGAAAGAAAGGAGGCTCACTAACTGCACGCTGTTGTCTGACACTTCTACGATTTAGCGGGACCCCTGGACTGAGTTTTAAACCCTGAAATATAGGGGGTCAATACAAAAGTATTGGTATGCAAAGAAATCCAAAATAATGAATTTATATATATAAAATAGATGAGAGAAAGTCATTAAACATCATGCATGATATAGTTTAAAACATATGGCAATTCTTTAATAATCATGAAATATTCTTGTAAATGCAGTTCTGATCTTTGTATTACTTTTGAGTTAGGTGGTCCACCCTACAATTCTAGAACCCCACGGGTTATATGGAGTTCGCCCTTAAATCGGTGGCCAAGCCCCCAACCCAAGTTTGCCGCAAGAGTTGGAGTTCCTGATTCTATTATGCCACAGGGCACTAGGCCAGCGTATAATCCCTCTAGTGGACATAATAATCCCATATCAGCAAAACATGATTTTAGGTAATGAATTTACTGGACTCATGCCTTCCTCAGGTAACCACTTAACATCTCTTTATGTCCATTTTTAGCCTTTTCTTAACTTATATCATTCTAAGTACAAAATCTGAAAGTCTGAAAGAAAATCCACATTTTATTTTGTTCTATACTGAGTCTATTATGGAATTATCTGAATTGGTATTGTCATCCCAAGACTTGCAAGTCATGTTTCTGATCCATAAAAATCATATCACAGTTTTCTCTTTCAAAACATAAATTTTAGACCACCATACTTCAAACAATTCAAGAAGATTCATTCTTCAAAATATTTATTAAATTATGCAAAGATCATTCTTTTCAATCATTTCAACAAACATGTGGTGGTCATGTATCCTTGGCAAACCATGCAATTCTTTCATTATATGTATTCAACATGTAAAACCCCCTCTTATCAATTTAAAGATCAATCTTAAATCATTCAACAATAGTCAAGAACATTGATACCATGCTCCTAAATAACATTCTCAAATCAAGAGATGTTGCAACATAAGAGGGAGCATAAATAGTCATGCTCTCAATTCAATTATCAACATTAAACAAACACACACATACACACACACATATATATATAAGATTACAAATAAATTTGGGGGAAAGGACTAAAGACCAAAATAATAGTGTCACTAAAGAATGCATAATGCAATTTCAATGTAAATTCCAAAACCCCTTCAAGAATTCATGATTTCACAAAGTTAAAAGTTGTTGAACAATTTCATTATGACCAAGTAGTTTCTGGAAAACCCCACGTACCTTAGATTTCGTAGTTAGAAGAATGAAATCTGAATCATAATCAGTCTTCTTGGAATTCTTGATCCTAGAGATGAGTTCTTGATCTTTGGAGAAGGAGTTAGGATTTTGATTTTTAGAGGAAGAGTGAATAATAGGCAATTTTGGCTTCTTGGGGCTGAAATCTTATGTTATAGACGGATTTTAGGTGAGGGGAAGTGACCATAATTCCCCTAAACCCATTAGAAACTGAATTAATGCGTAAAAAAAACTTTAAATTTGCGTCAGGCGCAATCGACGTGACACGTCAAGATCGCATCGGCTTACTGCCTCACATAAAAAATGCCATAACTTTTCGCTCGGTTATCAGTTTTTGGCAAAATTGGTATCGTTGGAAAGTTAATTCAATTATATAAGATTTGGTGGGTCTTAAGCTGAAAAATTCTATGTGTATAAGAAGTTATATACATTCAAAGTAGATCCTTGTAGAATCGAATATCCAATTTTGGATTAATAAAAGGTTCTTAGCTCAACTTTGCTTTACGTCATTTCTATGAAGATTCTTCACCTCATAATCACTTCATATACTATGAGAAAGATCATGAAATATGAATCTAAATATAAACCATGAAATTAGAGCTTACACATGTAGGAACGTCGATTCAATTCCTAGCTCAAAAATGCAGGGCATTACATTATCTCCCTCTTGGGATCATTCGTCCCCGAATGATAGGTAGGGACATTTGAGGATCTAAAAGTGTAGAATAAAGAACGTATTCTTGCATTAAAATAATTTTCCTTAACAAAACATACAAAGGCATCAAACAAGTTTCGTGGTAACCCCGAGTGAAATATGTAAGCACGAAACATGGGATAATTAGACTTTACATAGGGATGATCTTGCACATAGGTTTTATAAATCCTAATTATTACAACATAAGGCAGGGGTTTATTTGATGATCATAGACCTGATTTATATTGATACTAATCATGAACTAAGATTCCGTAGAAGACAGGGATAGAAGCATTCTCCACCCCTCATGATACAACGAATATACTTAGCTTAAATGCACTATTTAGCTATGCCCTAACATTAAATAACATACTTTGTTCTTTCTATCTTACAATTCTCCCATCACACATCAAACCACAAGAGTTTGAGTTTCACTGTAAGTTGCTTTTATGTTGAAGCCTAACTCGGAGAAACAAGGTGATAACTTAAGCTATAGGTCCCTATACTTACGTCCCACTAAAATATTACCTTACCTTATCACTATCGTCAAACACCCTCGGGTTTTATTCAAGGAATATTAACCACATAGTACATGGGTTGTGGTTTCATTAATCACAATATTCAAGCCTATCATTACTACACCCACTTCATGGATTTCCCCACTAAGACCAACAATTTCAAACACTCTCACAAATATTTTCGTCACATTTCTCCTTCTTAACTATTTCACACCACAAAAGTTCATCTCCTTCTTTTTCCTTTCACCTATAACCCTAGCTCAAGAATTCACATCAAATTTCACCTTCAAGAACATATACTCCCCTACCTAACACATCACCACGCTTCTATATCCACCATCATACTATCATGCGGAGGGTTATTAAGGGACCCGAGAATAAATGTCATGAATGGAAGAAACATTACTTAATTATAACCCATACCTATTGACCTACACCAAGGTGGGACATGAACTAAAGATATAATAAAATAGACCAGAAGTGCTCTATATATCAATTGTCTAGATCATAAGTAAAGAGTCATTCAAAATAAACACAATACAACATGAATTCTTAGGATACATCACCATGAGAAAGCATTGGTGCAAATACCAAGAAACAATAAGGGAAAGAAACTAAATTACCATCCTGGACCCTAAAGTCAGTAAGACGAATTGGGAACCCGGCGGGCTAAGCGACGCACCACGTCAGTCCCTACCAACGTGATTCCTGGTGCGACGTATCGACATTGCATTGGCCTACTATTTTGATCGTCCAAACATGCCTCAAACATCGTCTAAAAAATCTAAAACATTTCTGAGACACCCCCTTTACACCCCTGATCATGAATCAACTCAAAAATCTATGTTTCAGGGTCGGGAAGATCAATTTGAATATCATAGAAATTAAGACCTCATAAATATTACTAAGTCTTTTAGCAATTAGAAAAAATTTTAGGTTGTCAGTTCTCCATACATGCAACCCAAAGTGGTATTGAGTCAAGAAAGCTACGGGGTGTTATATTACATCTAAGATAAAGATTTCCGCTTGAATCTATTGCTCCTCATTTAAGGGACTGAGATTTGCCAAGAGTTTGCATAAACTTTATCACTTTGTCTAAACCTGACATAGGATGAATCTGTGACATATAGAAACATATTTTCTTAGGACCAGCATGCTGAGAGACATAGATTTCCATGGATCATGAACAACATAACGTATGGCTTGAATACCTAAAAGGCTGGATTACTGTGAGACATAATTGCTTCTAGTTTGGAGGTTAGATCATGAACATAAGTCCATAGAGTACTCAAATCATAGGCATAGGCATGACTTGAACAAATGATGCAATACATTAGTAGGATACTCTCCTAAATTGAAGTAGGAGGATTACGCTTGAGTAGAAATAGGTTTATCATGGTTTCTCCCCACAACTTTCCATTCTGAGAACATTCGAGAACTACCTTAATTTCCATCTCCCACTTAGACCAAAGTCACAACCCTAGAATTACGGACATATCCCCTTATCAAATCTATAAAAACAACTCTCCATAATGAGACATCCCAATATACTTAAACTCTAAACTCTCCTTGATGATCTATATTCTGAAGGCCTTGCTTTTCGTAAATGCTACTCTTAGCTTTCGCTACTCTCTATAGACATCACTCTACAACTCCCACTCTCATGACCGTATGCATTCACACACCTTATCACAAAAAGGGTATTGGTATATACATGAACACAAACTCCTCTCATTAATCTCTAATACAAAATACTAAATTATTTTTCTAGGACATCCCCTTTTAGGGACACTAATCGAAATATCTTCTAACTCCCAAGGTCATCAACTTAAGACTAATATTTTCATGAGAATAGACACTCACTCTTCTAAACACTTAACACACCATCTTCAATCTCTTAGAATACTATTATTACACCTCTAATCATATAACCTACTTCTTGACAAAATCTATAAAACTATATCAAAGGCGCACACTGCCTACCTACATATCCTCAATTCAACTCTAAAGAACACCATACAACAACTTCCCAGACTTCTCCATACTACAAGATTCAAAAACACAAGTTGGGTACACATGACACTTATACCATACAACCTTATCTAACAACATGCTATCTGGAGTTTAACTTATTTTTATATGACTATCACTCTTATCATCTTAATAACTCAACCACAATTCATCATTTTTTAACACTAGTCCTTAAGTATATATATCGCTATTTATCCACTCTTTTTTCAGAAATTTCCAACCTAGGCCATTTCACACATCACATAAAGCCTATTATTTAGTCCACAAAACATGCATCATTAATCTTAAGCTATTATTCTCGCCACTACACTCCCCACCTAAACTCCACATCTAAAGTTCAAGCTTGTTGTCTATCCTCATTTATATACCACCGATAAAGCATGCCATATTCTATACTAGTCCATCAAATTGAGGGAAATCAAGCAAAATACTTCACTTCGCTTAGATACTACCTACAATCACAACCCTGCCATAACCTCATTATTACAACTCAAAATCCACTACACACTTTCTTACATAAAGTGCTAGTTTACTACTACTTAAAGAAAAGACCATCAAAGGGTAAAGTCACATGATTGGATTAGTCGATCTTAATCTTACAATATAACCCATTTCAATCTTATCAACATATTTTAATTTCTCATATCATACTTACTTACCTAATCATACATCACAATAATCTTCAAAATTCAATAAACACTAATAAGCCTCTACCTGCAACTTATTCACTAATCTACTCCTTTTCATTCATAGCCTATAAATGATTTCTACTACCACCATAACCATCTATTCTGAGATCCTTCCCTATTCTGAATAAATAATAATCATATATTCTATTTTCCTTCACAGACTACCATATAATCAACAAATATTGTTGCAACCCACTCCTCAATCTACGATTATACAACTAAAACTTTTTATTTATGCAAAAGTCACCCACACTCTGACTTCTAACATTGTAACTTAATATCACAAACTTCTTGGCCAATCTCGCTACCTATAGGTCATGACACTTTAACATACACTGCTACTCAGGTGGAAATATAGTTCCAACATTCTACTACACATCATTGCCTTTATACATCATATCCCCAACAAGAATTTTATTTAAAAAGACTGAATATACTCCATACCTCAGGTTCAACCGCACAACTAATACGAATAGGGGTATGGGCTTAAATCAACACACTTTAGAGTACTCATGGACTCCTCTCAAGTCCTTGTACAAATTCATAACTTTATGAATAACTCAATCAGAGAGAACCACATCACTGGGGGAGCTAGACTCTTAGACTTATATTGCCTTAAAAATGAGGCATGGCCTATGAATTTAGAATGAGGAATGAACTTGGATAACTTTCATATGGATGACTCTATAGCATGAACTAGAGTATGAAAGAATAGAAAACAACTCCTAAATGCCCGACAGCCTCCTGATTATAAGTATGGAGCACGACACACCCATAAGCAAGACTCTACCAGACACAATTTCACAAATACCCTAGGACCATAAACCATACTCTGATACAAAGTTTGTCACAACCCAAGAAGGTGCCCTGGCCATAACGAGTATCCCGAACTATGAAGGCCCAGGCGTTCTTCTAAATCTGGTAATCATGCACAATATTCCTATAGTATAAGAAAATTTATGAAAAATAATACAAGACGGTACCATGGTCAAACTCATAAACTTGAATAATTTGAAAAGAGGAATTTCTGAATACTCTAAATATGTGACAATCATCTGCGAAATCTTTAACATCATGAGATCCATCATAAATCTAAAATAAAATTGGGACAAGGCCCCCAGTTGGACCCAAAACAAAATGTAATAACAATGCTCCAGAACATACCTTCCAAAATAAAGGAGGCTTACTAACTGCACACTACTGTCTGACACTTCTACGATTTAGTGGGACCCCTGGACTGAGTTTCAGACCCTAAAATAGAGGGGGATAATACAAAAGTACTGGTATGCAGAGCAATCCAAAATAATGCATTTATATATATAAAATAGATGAGAGTAATTCATGAAACATCATGCATGATATAGTTTAAAATACATGGACAATTTTTTATAATCATGAAACATTCTTGTCAATGCAGTTCTGATTTTTGTATTACTTTTGAGTTAGGTGGTCCACCCTATAATTTTAGAACCCCACGGACTATATGGAGTCTTCCCTTAACTCGATGGCCAAGACTCCAACCCAAGTTTGATGCAAGAGTTTGAGTTTCTAATTCTGATACGCCATAGGGCACTAGGCTAGCGTATAATCCCTCTAGGGGACATAATAATCCTATATCAGCAAAACATAATTTTGGACAATAAGTTTTTTGGACTCGTGCCTTCTTCGGGTAACCACCTAACATCTCTTTATGCCTATTTTAAGCCTTTTCTTAACCTAAATCATTCGAAGTACAAAATCAGAAAGTCTGAAAGAAAATCCACATTTTGTTCTGTACTGAGTCTGTTATGGCATTATCTAAATTGGTATCGTCATACCAAGACTTGCAAGTCATGTTTCTGAGCCATAAAAATCATATCACAGTTTTCTCTTTCAAAACATAAATTTTAGACCACCATACTTCAAATAATTCAAGAAGATTCATTCTTTAAAACATTTGTTAAATTATGCAAAGATCATTCTTTTCAATCATTTCAACAAACATGTGGTGGTCATGTTCCTTGAAAAACCATGCAATTATTTTATTATATGTATTCAACATGTAAAACCCCCTCTCATCAATTTAAAGATCAGTCTTAAATCATTCAACAATAGTTAAGAACATTGATATCATGCTCCTAAATAACATTCTCAAATCAAGAGATGTTGCAACATAAGAGGGAGCGTAAATTGTCACTCTCTCAATTCAATTATCAACTTTAAACACATACATATATAAATAAGAATACAAATCAATTCGGGGGAAAGGCCTAAAGACCAAAATAATAGTGTCACTAAAGAATGCATAATGCAATTTCAATGTAAATTCCAAAACCCCTTTAAGAATTCATGATTTCACAATGTTAGAAGTTGTTGAACAATTTTATTAGTTTAAGGAAAACCCTACATACCTTAGATTTCATTGTTAGAAGAATGGAATTCGAATCTTAATCAGTGTTCTTGGAATTCTTGATCCTAGAGATGAGTTCTTGATCTTTGGGGAAGGAGTTAGGGTTTTGATTTTGAGAGGAAGAGTGAATAATAGGCAATTTTGGCTTCTTGGGGCTAAAATCCTATGTTATAGATAGATTTTGGGTGAGGGGAAGTAACCACAATTCCCCTAGACCCATTAGGAACTAAATTAATGCGTAAAACATCTTTAAATTCGCATCAAGTTTTGTGTTGGGGCGTAGTCGATGTGACTCTCAAGATCGCATTAGCTTACTGTCTCACACAAAAAATGTCATAACTTTTCACTCGGTTATCAGTTTTTGCCAAAATCAGTATCGTTGGAAAGTTAATTCAATTATCTACGATTTGACGGGTCTTGAGATGAAAATTTCTATATGTATAAAAGTTTATGCACATTCAAAGTAGACCCTTATAGAATCGAATATCCAATTTTGGATGAATGAAAGGTTCTTAGCTCAACTTTGCTTTAGCCCATTTCTATGAACATTCTTTACCTCATAATCACTTCATATACTAGGAGAAAGATCATTACATATGAATCTAAATATAAACCATGAAATTAGAGCTTACACACGTAGGAACATCGATTCAATTCCAAGCTCAAAAATACGGGGCATTACAATGTCCTACATGCAGAATCTAATGAGATAGGTATTACCAACCATCTTGTGGACGTCATGGTGAATTTTACTCTTCACCTTGTGACTCTTAGAGTGTTGCCATACTAACCTGTGTCTTCGATCCCAGTTTAACTATCACTTTTTTAGTATCAAGTTAATTAAATAAGAGTTGCTAGCCTCGAATTATCGTTCTAATCATCTTTTCCCAATCTCAATCTCTCTTGTGTAGATGATCTTGAATACAGGAAAGTCCTTAACTTCTATAGTATTTAAGAAAGCAAATAATTCAATAAAGATCAAAATATATGCATGGACGCTAATTTAGAAAGACCTCAGACTTTCTCTACTTTGTTATTCATCCAAGGTTCCCACAATCCTAGTTGATTGGTCTTCTCATAATTGTAACAGATTCCATAGAATTTATAAAAAAAAATCATAGAAATAATCTCACAATAATTTAAGATTGAAAGCCCAAATTCTCAAATTAACGATCAACTATAAAACTAAGAACAAAGAAATTCTAAGATCAAAATTCAATCTTAGAATCAATATATGCTTGTAAATGTAAAGTGTGCGTAAACTAGTACAAAAACATCAAAGTCTATTTATAGATTACATCAAAATCCAAAAAATCCTAAACAAAACAAACAGGAAAAAATGGATCGGTTGCCACTTATGGACCCAATTATGGGTCGTAAATGGTACTTATATCCCATAAGTGGGTGTCTTAAGTGACCAAAGTCTTTAATATTACAGAAGTACCACTTATGAAGGAACTTACGACGCATAGGTGGTACTTACTACCTATATGTAACCTCATCGTAGGTATCAAAAAGTTCTTCAAACTTCAGCTCCTCTAACCTTTAACTTCTGACACTTGCATTGTTAATTACGATGCCATAAGTAGTACCTGCGTGCCATAAGTAGCCTTTCATCAATGTCAAGACAATAAACAACTTTCAGGTTCACTAATCTTGCATTCTATGAGACTTATGAAGCCATTTACAATGGTCGTAAGTAATATTTATGCCAAGTAAGTAGGCTCATAAGTGGTGTCTTTCAGCCACTTCAACTCTTTTTCTTTGTTTAAGCTCCAAAACCTAATTTTCTACACAATAAACATAAAAAATACATCCTATCTACAAAAATGGACCTAAGTACTTACATATTTTTCAATTTTAAACATCGAATATGCCATGAAACCATGACAAATCATTTTTGCTACTGGTGAGGACTTGGTTGATGATGGTGTTACTGCTAAGGGTGAGAACTTAGGTGGTGGTAATGGTGGTACTGAGGGTGAGGAATTGGGTAGTGTTTCTTCTAGTATTGAGCATAATTTGAGTGAGACTACTTTTGTTACTACAACAGATGTCCCAGTCATTCCACCAGATTATAGAAGTGAAATTGAAGTTAGTTATGACTTTTTTTATGGAGGTGTAGATAAAGAGTATGGTAGTTATGTTCATAAGGAGGTAGGGATTTTGAGGGAACAAAAGAGGGTTTCTTAAAGGAGAGGTCTGATGAAAAAAAAAAGAGAAAATAAAAGTCTAGAACAGAAGGTGTTAATTTAGGTAAAGAGGAAGTTGATATGGAATATGATGAGGTTTTATCCAACCAAAAAAATAGTCTAAAGGGAAAAATAGTTGGAGATAAGTCATACATTGATTCAAATAAAGAGGTAAGATTTGAAATAGGAGATTCTAATAAGGATAATTATAGGGATGTTGATGTTGAACAACCTACTAGAAGAGAAGGAAAATCAAAAAGAGAAAAAAGAATTTATAAGAGGATTTTGTTTGATCCTACTTATAAATTAATAGTTTGGGAGGTTGGACTTTGTTTTGCAAATATTGAAGAGTTTAGAAAAATTCTTACGATATATGTTTTTCAAGAATATGTGGATCTATATAGGTTTGTGAATGAATCAAAAAGTGTGAGAATAAAGTGTGTAGATGGTTGTTGTTTCAAGCCATGATTCTAGGACTAGATATTTTCAAGTTAAAAAGTACATTTCAATGCACAAGGTAATGCCATAACAAAGAACAAATTGGTGAATTAAGTACTTGACAAAGAGGTATAGGGACAGAATTACTTCAGAGCCTGGCATTAGAGTTTGTTAGTTTCAAGAATTAGTATTAAATAGTTGGAGGTGTATATAGGGAGAACTATCGCAATAAAATCTAGAAAACTTTGCGTTGCAAAACATTATGGGTGATCATATAGAGGAGATCAAAAGAATTTTAAATTATAAGAATGAACTCTTAAAGACTAATTAAGATAGCACATGTATAGTGAGGCTTAGTGAAAACACTTTTGAAGGTGGAGTAAAATAGTTCTGATCATGTTACATATGTTTTGATACTTTGAAGAAAGCATTCAAAGATGGTATCATGATATGTATTGAGTTTGATGGTTATTTCTTGAAAGAAGATTGTAATGGTCAACTACTTGTGGCTATTTATAAGAATGAGAATAATTAGATGCTACCACTAGCCTGGGTAGTGGTTGAAGTTGAAAATAAATTCACTTGGAGATGATTTGCTAGATTTGTGAAGAATGATCTTGAGCTTGGAGATGGATCTGAAGTGAATACTATTACTGATATCCAGAAGGTGGCCTCATCTATTTTTTCTTATTTATTTTCTATATTTTGGTTTTTTTGTTGTTTTACACTTATGTCACCTAATATATTTTATTTTGTTCAAGGATCTTGATAGTGCAATTTTAGAGTTACTACCAAATATTGAACAAAGAATGTGTGCTAGACATATTCTAGCCAACTGGTCTAAAGATTGGAGAGATATTAAAAGAAGAAATTATTTTTGAAAGTATGCCAAGTCTACATATGAGCAAGAATTGAGAAGAAATTTGAATCATATAAAAATATTAGGGAATAAGATATATGATAACTTACAGTATTACAACATAGAAAGGTAGTCTAATGTTTACTTAAGAAATCACAGTTGTTGTGATAGTGTTGACAATAACATGCCTGAAAGCTTCAGTTAATAAATATTGGGAGCAAGATACAAGACTATCATAATAACACTTGAGGAAATAAGGGTTAAGATGATGAGAAGAATAGGACAATTGGGAGGGTTTCTTGATACATGGATAACTAATATTTTCTCAATGGCACTAAAAATATTGCAAGATAACACATCAAAATCAATGAAGTATAATCTTAGTGGAATGGTGAATTTTATTTTGAGGTTAAGGATAGATGGAGAAATACATTTATAGTGAATTTAAGAGATAATACTTATAGGTGTTGGATGTTAAAAGGTATACCTTGTTATCATGCAATAGCTGCACTAGAAATTATTAACTATATTGCATATTTATATATCAAGAAAACTTACCTCAAGACCTATAGCACCTTTATTCAACTATAACTGATATGCAAATATGGTCTAAGTCAACCTACCCTTCTGTCATACCACCTATAGTAAGAAAGCTTTCAGGTAGACCCTGTAAATGTACAAAAAAAGAGCAGAATGAAAAAGGGACAAAAAAGTTGTCAAAAAGAGATGTAGAGATGACCTGCAACATATGTCATAACAAAGGTCATAATATGAGGAGTTAACCATTCGTTTCAATATAACACCCCGTATGTTTCTAAGCTAGAAATTAAACCTTCATTCCTACGTGCGTAAACTCTAGTCTCATGATTCATACTTGAATCCATATTTCATGTTCATTAAACTAGTGTAATGATAGTTTATGAGGCGGGAAAGATATTCATAAGAGTCACTTAGAGCAACGTCAGCTAAGAGCCTTTGATTTGACCAAATTTTGGTATTTGATTCTACAAGGGGAAGATTTTAATAAGTATAATTGTATGTATATGTTGAATTCGGTAGCTTAATATCCAAAAATTATAGATAATCAAACTAGCTTTCCAATGATACCAATTTCACCTTAATTCGATACCCGAGCAAAAAGTTATGACCATGCAAAGGGGTGTGTATCGCCTAACAATCGCCTAAAGATACTGGAATGGGTGTGCGATTAGATAGGCGTCGCCTAACCAAGGGCTAGGCAATTAGCCATATGTCTTCCAGCCTAGGACAAGGCGATTAGCAAGGCATCGCCTACCTAGGCTAGGGTGATTGACTGTGCGCCACCTAGGTCATTGACCAGTGCCAAAAACACTTCGTCTTGACTTTAATCAAAGGTGTTAAAGTCATTTCACACCCTTAAACCATCCCTAATCACTTCAAAATGTTTTGATGATGTATTAAACACATTAACTTTATTCTCTTACCCTAAGAAATTAGTAAACAAATCAAAAACCCTTCTTTATTCCCTAGAACAAAAACCCAAGTGCCATCTCTCAAGAATCAAGAAGTTAAGTTCCAAATTTAAAGTTTTCTTCAAGGATTATTTCAATAAAGGTATGTGGGGTTATGAACAAGGGTATCATTTCACCCTTGTGCCCAAGTTGCATGATTTTAAGATTTAGTTTACTTATTTTGAATTAGGGTTCATACCTAAGTTTCTACATTCTTGAAGTGTATGATTATATTTGTGTTTTAACTTGTAAGATTTATATTATGAATGAGATTGAACTATCTTGATTTGATATTGTTGAAGTATTTTAAGATTGTTATTGAGCATGAAGTGTTGTTATGAATTACCATGATTTTTAAGCATGAATTTTAAGCCCTAAATTTAAGCGTTGAGATTTCAAGAGAATTATATTCTTAAGTTCTTCTTTGATAAGTTTATACCAATATTGAAAGACGGAAGTGATCTTTTGATCCTAAGATAAGATATGGAATCTACATTTGTTCATTCTGAGTTTGAATTAAAGCAAAGAGAAGCATAACTAATTTTCATTCTATAAACTCTTATGCTATTTTAAGGTAAATTTCCTAGAGTATAAGCATATAAGTAATAAGGGAGTAGTATTTACCACCCACTTGGGTATGAGTCCAAGGTCGCATGCCCCAGAACTATGAGCCAATGTTGGTTAAGCTTATTCCCAATATAGATGAAGTTAAAGATAGTGATCACTTAAGTTAAGGTTCTATTTCGGTGGAACGGGTAGACCAGCTCTTCCCAATATGGGTAAGACATTGGACTCCATGTTATCTCATATGGTTCATGTTGGTTAGAAGAACCTCCCTAAGAAAGAATAAAAGTAAAGCTTTTAGAATTAAGTGTTATGGATCACAAAGTTATTCAATATGCTTTATTATTCATGATTTATGAGTTATCAGCTATCAGTTTTATTCAATCCCAAGGTGATTCATTTACATTTAGCATGCATTCCTTGAAAGTTAATATGAATATTGAGTTATTGATTTACTCATGTATTTACCCCCACACACTAAGTATATTTTAGAAGTACTGATCCACACATATGTCTATGTGCTACATTTTCTTATAATGTCGGTCCTGGTGCTCAGTTCCAGTAGCGTGATTGACTACGAGCATCTCTACCTATATCCCGATGTTAGGTAATTCCTCATAGTTTGAGGACGCATGTATTCAGATTTTGATATTTATGAAGTATTATGGTTATTTGATTTCTGTAAAGTTTGAGTTAGTTGGGGCTTGTCCTAGTGGCTCTCTTGTTAGAAGTTATGTTATAGATTCTAAAGTATTTGTTTTAAAGATTTCCAAGATTAAGACTGTTAGTTAAGATATTAATTTAGTTTCAGTTAAGATTTTGCATGTTAAATTTACCTTTATTATGAGTTCCAAATTTAGAAGGCTTAAAGGGTTAGTATGGGACTACTCATAGTCTCGAGCACCGTGTGACATCTAGGGTGTACTCCTGGGGTATTACAAACTTGGTATTAGAGCCTAAGGTTTTAAAGAGTCTTAGGGAGTCAGACAAGCCGCGTTACGTAGAGTCTTGATTATGGATGTAAAGCACACCATATTTATGAGCAAGAGGCTACAGAATGAGTTAGGAATTATCATTTCTTTCATGATCCATCATACTTATAGTTTTATTCATCTTCTTTGACTCGTTTCTTTACGTGATAGAATATGCCTCCTCGCTAAGTGAATACACGCAGAAATGGTGACAAACTACCAATGCATGCTGACACTCTAAATGAAAACATGTCCCATGCTGGATTTCAGGTTGCCTTTCAGGTATTGGCCCAAGCTGTAAATGCCAATGTTCATCGCAACCAAAAAACGATAGTCCCACTTTAGCACAATGGTGATTTGGCTATAGCCAGGATTTGTGACTTCATAAGAATAAATCTACTAGAGTTTTTTGGATCAAAGATTGGTGAGGACCCATAGTTTTCATTGATAAAGTGAGGAAGATCGCTCAAATTATACATGTTACTGAGGAGAAGAGTATAGAATTGACATCCAATAGGCTAAAGGATATTGTTTATGATTGGGTTGTCATGTCGAAGGATAGTAAAGGTGAGAATATAGCTCCTATAAGTTGGCAGGTATTTCAAGATATGTTTTTGGATAGGTTCTTTTTGCGTGAGATGAGAGAAGCCAAGGTTGAGGAGTTCATGAACTTGAGGCAGGTCTTTATGATAGTGAAAGAGTATTGTCTAAAGTTCACTCAATTGTCTAAGTATGCTCCCAAGTTAGTGGCTGATCCTAGATCTAATATGAGTAAGTTTGTTACTGGAGTATTTGATTTAGTAATCAAGAAGTGTAAGACTTCCATGCTTATTAGGGGTATTGATATTGCTAGGCTGGTAACTCATGCTCAGTAGATTGAGGTAGAAAAGATGAAAGAAAAAAAGAAGAGGAATAAGAGGGCTAGAACTAGACACTTTGAGTATGGTCAACCAAGTTCTTGAGGGGGGAACCATTTGCAGTTTTAAGGTCATTCATCTGTGCCAGCGCCATGTTCAACCCGTTCCCCTGTACCCAGAACTAAGCAGGAGCATTAGAGAAAGACTTCTATTTTTAGGTCCCAAAATAGTGTGGGTAGAAGGCGCAATTATCAGACATGTGCAAAGTGTGGCAGAAACTATCCTGATAAGTGTTTGATGGGAAGAAATAGTTGTTATAGATATGGAAAGTTGGTTATAAAATCAAAGAGTGTCTGCATAATAGGCATGGAAGTGGGGATATTATTCCCTAGACTCAGGCCACTAGTGCACCATCTCCACCAGGTCATCCAGTTCCTCTTCAAGGCACATTATCTAGTACTAGTGGCGGTCAGTGCTAGAATCGATTTTATGCATTACCATCCCTTCAGGAGAAGAAGAATTCACTAGATGTTATCACTGGTATGCTTTATGTCTTTCATCTTGATGCATATCTATTAATATATTCGGGATCATATCTTTCTTATGTGACTCCTTTAATTTTGGTAAATTTTAGGATAGGCCCAAAAAATCTCTCTAAGCCTTCTTAGTTTCCATCCTAGTGGGAGATTCAGTTACTACCAAACAAGTCTTTAAAAAGTGTCCTATCACTGCTCTCTATAAGACCATTTTAGCAAACCTAATAGAGTTAGAGATGGTGGATTTTGACATTATTCTGGGCATGGATTGTCTCCATTCTTATTATGCATCTACAGATTGTTGGACTTGAGTGGTGAAGTTTCAGTTTCCTGATGAGCCAATTTTTGAGTGGGAAGGTAGTTTTATGTCCCCAGAAGGTCATTTCATATCTTATATTAAGGCCAGAAAGTTGATATCTAAAGGATGTCTTTATCAATTAGTTTGAGTCAAAGATACTAAGTTTGAAGCTCCAACAGTTCAATAAGTCTGTGTAGTCAATGAGTTTTTTGAGGTCTTTTCCAAAAATTTTCCAGGAGTACCTCCAGATAGAGAAATAAAATTTGGTATTGATCACATTCCTGATACTTAGCCCATCTCTATCCCTCCATATAGTATGGCTCTATATAAGCTTAAAAAGTTAAAAGAGCAGCTTAAAGACCTCGTAGATAAAGGTTTCATAAGGCCTAGTTTCTCTCTACAGGGAGCTCCAGTTCTTTTTATGTGCAAGAAAGATGGCTCTCTTTGAATGTGCATCGACTATCGCTAGTTGAACAAAGTCACATCAAGAACAAATATCCTCTTCTTAGGATTTATGACTTATTCGACCAGATTCAAGGTGCAAGTTATTTCTCTAAGATAGACATTAGATCCGGCTATCATTAGCTTAGATTCAGAGAATGTGACATTCCAAAAATATCCTTCAGAACTCGGTATGGTCATTTTAAATTTCTAGTTATGTCTTTTGGACTAACGAATGCCCCTGCAGATTTTATAGACTTGATAAATAGGGTGTTCAAGAAGTATGTGGACATGTTCATCATTTCTTTTATCAATGATATCCTTGACTATTACTGTAGCGAGAACGATCATATAGACCATCTGAGAGTTATATTGCAAACCCTTAGAGATCATCAGTTATTCACTAGGTTGAGTAAGTGCAAATTTTGATTGAGATCGGTGTCTTTCCTCAGATACATTATTTTTGGTGATGGAATTTGAGTTGATCCTCAAAAGACCAAAGTAGTGAGAAATTGACCAAGACCCATCCTCCATCTAACATCACGAGCTTCTTGGGTTTGGCTAGCTATTATCGATGATCTGTTGAAGGATTCTCTTCTATCGTGTCCCCCATGTCTATATTGACTCAGAAGAAAGTCAAGTTTCTGTGGTCAGATTCTTGTGAGAAGAGTTTTTAGGAGTTGAAGACTCGACTCACTTCTGCCCTAGTTTTGACCTTGCCAGATGGTTCTGATAGGTTTGTTATTTACTATGATGCTTCCAGAGTAAATCTTGATTGTGTATTAATTTAGAGAGGTAAGGTCATATCCTACACCTCTAGACAACTTAAACCCCATGAGAAAAATTATTCTACCCATGATCTTGAGTTAGCAGCTGTTGTCTTTCCCTTGAAAATTTGTAGGCATTATCTTTATGGGGTTCATGTTTATGTGTTCACAAATCACAAGAACTTGCAGTATGTATTTTCATAGAAAGATTTAAATCTTCTTCAAAAGAGGTGGTTAGAGTTTTAAAAGATTATGATATAAGTGTGTTGTATCATTTGGGCAAGGCTAATAGAGTAGAAGGGTCCTTAGTAGACTGTCTATGGGTAGTGTTTCTCATATTAAGAATGATAAGAAGAAGTTAGTTTGGGAGGTCCATCAGCTGGCTAGGTTAGGAGTTTGGTTGGTTAATTCCGCCAAAGGTAGTGCGTGGGTTCATAATTTTCTTTGATTGTCGAAATGAAAGAAAAGCAAGATAAGGATTCTAGTTTAGTTAAGTTGAAGAAATCAGTTTGAGATTAGAAGGTAGAAGTTTTCTCCCAGGAGGGAAATAGTGTGTTACGATATCTGGGTAGATTATGTATGTTGTGTGGAGATGGTTTGAGACAGCGCATCTTTGCAGAAGTGCATAGTACGCACTACTCTATTCACCTAGGAGCCACTAAGATGTACCGTGATTTATGGGAAATCTACTGGTGGAGTGGCATGAAAAGGGATATTACAGAGTTTGTGGCTAAGTGTGCTAATTACTAGCAGGTCAAGGTTGAGCACCAAAGACCTGGTGGCACCTTGCAGGAGTTTAGCATTCCCACTTGGAAGTGGGAAGAGGTGAATATGGATTTTGTGATGGGTTTGCCCCATTCGCGTTGTCATCATAATTCGATTTGGGTTATTGTAAACAGAATAATAAAATCAACCCATTTCTTACAAGTTCATACTTTTTATTCAGTTGAGTATTATGCCAGGCTCTATCTTAGATAGTTGGTTAGATTGCATGGAGTTCTATTTTCTATCATATCAGATAGAGGTACTTAGTTTACCTCTCACTTTTGGAAAGCCTTTCAGAAAGGTCTTGATACCCAAGTTCATCTCAGCATAGCTTTTCACCCTCAGACAGATGGTCAGACAGAGAGGACCAATCAGATCCTAGAAGATATGTTAAAGGCATGTGTTCTTGACTTTAATGGAAGTTAGTATGACCATTTTCCTTTTATCAAATTCTCCTACAACAATAGTTATCACTCTATTATTTAGATGGCTTCATTTGAGGCTCTCTATTGGAAAATATGTAGATCACCTATTGGTTGATTTGAAGTAGGTGAGGCTGCATTGATGGGGCCATATGTGGCATTTGAAGATATGGAAAAAGTTCAGTTAATTTGAGAGAGGATTAAGACATCCCAAAGCCTATAAAAATCCTATGTAGATATAAGAAAAATAGATCTTGAAGTTGAGGTTGGTGACTTAGTGTATTTGAAGATTTCGCCTATGAAGAGGGTGAAGAGATTTGGCAAAAAGGGGAAGCTTAGCCCCCGATATGTTGGCCCTAATGGAATATTGAGTTGTGTTGGGAAGGTAGCATATGAGCTTGAGTTGCCTGAAGATTTCTCATTCGTTCACCCAGTGTTTTATATCTCCATATTAAAGAAGTGTACTGGTGATCCAGCTATTGTAGTTCTTTTGGAAAGCATAGATGTTCAATATAGTCTTTCTTATGAACAAATCCCAGTTGAGATCCTTGATCATCATCAGATTCACAGACTAATGAACAAGGAAGTTTCCTTAGTTAAAGCTCTATGATGGAACCAGTCGGTTGAGGGAGCTACTTAGGAGGTAGAAGTAGATATGCAAACCAAATACCCTCATATTTTCTCCATGAACTTAGACTCATCTTGAATGTAATGGATTTTCTTAGATTGGATCTTTTTTTATTCTTATTTCCAGCTATATTACCCCTCTTATGTCATTGCATGAATTTTACAAAAGTAGTTTAGTTCATGTAGCATGCTTTAGACTCAGTTATGTAATCATGTTCATAGTCATGCATGTTTAGTATGTGATTTTAGTTGCCTAAATCCAGTACTCTCAGTCTAATCAGTCTCATTCGAGGACAAATGTTCCTAATGGAGAGATGTTGTAAAACCTTGTATATTTCTAAGCTAGAATTCAAACCTTTATTCCTACGTATGTAAAATATAGTTTTGTGATTCATACTTGAACCCATGTTTCATGATCATCAACCTAGTATGATAGAGTTTATGAGGTTGGAAAGATGTTCATAAGAGTAACTTAGAGCAACGTGAGCTAAGAGCCTTTGATTCAGCCAAATTTTGATGTTCGATTACACAAAGAGCATCTTTGAATGAGTATAATAATATGTATATGTGTAATTTGGCAGTTTAAGACCCACCAAATTGTAGATAATTGAATTATCTTTCTAACAATACCAATTTCTCCTTAATCTGATACCCAAGCGAAAAGTAATGGCCACGTTGCCTAATAATCGCCTAAGGCTACTAGAATGGGTGTGCGATTGGCTAGGCATCGCCCAACCAAGGGCTAGGAGATTAGCCATGTGTCACCCATCCCAAGGCTAGGCGATTGTCAAGTCATCGCCCACCTTGTCTTGGGCGATTAGCTGGGTGTCGCCTAGGTTATTGCTCAGTGCCAAAAACACTATGTTTTGACTTTAATCAAAGGTGTTGAAGTCATTTCACACCCCTAAACCATCCATAATCACTTTAAAACATTTTGATGATGCATTAAACACATTAACTTCATTCTATAAACCCTAAGAAATCAATAACAAATCAAAAACCCTCTTTCATTCCTAAGAACAACAAAGCAAATGTTATCTCTCAAGAATCAAGAAGTTAAGTTCCAAATTCAAAGTTCTCATTAAGGATTCTTTCAATCAAGGTATGTGGGGTTATGAACAAGGGTATCCTTTCACCCTTGTACCCAAGTTACATAATTTTAAGATTTAATTTACTTGTTTTAGATTAGGGTTCTTACACAAGTTTCTACATTCTGGAAGCGTGTGATTATCATAAGATTTAAAGCTTTGAGTATATCAAGAATTTCTTATGCTTGTGTTTTAAATTATAAGATTTATAATATGAATGAGATCTCACTATCTTAATTTGATATTGTTGAAGTATTTCAATATTGTTATTAAGCATGAAGATTGTTATTAAGCATGAATTGTTGTTATGAATTACCATGATTTTTAAGCATGAATTTGAAGCCCTAAATTTAAGTGTTGAGATTTCAAGAGAATTATATTCTTAAGTACTTCTTTGATAAGTTTATACCAATATTTAAAGAAAGAAGTGATCTTTTGACCCTAAGCAAAGATATGGAAACCACATTTATTCACTCTGAGTTTGAATTAAAGCAAAGAAATGCATAACTGATTTTTATTCTAAAAACTCTTCTGCTATTTTAAGGTGTATTTCCAAAGTATGAGCATATAAGTAATAAGGGAGTAGTATTTAGCACCGAGTTGGGTATGAGTCCAAGGTCGCATGCCCCAGAACTACGAGCCAATGTAGGTTAAGCTTATCCCCAATATAGACGAAGTTAAGGATAGTGATCACTTAAGTTAAGGTTCTATTCCAATGGCAAGGGTAGAACAGCTCTTCCCAATGTGGTTAAGACATTGGACTCCATGTTAGCTTGCATGGTTTATGTCGATTAGAAGAACCTCCCTAAGAAAATAAAAGTAAAGTTTTTAGAACTAAGTGTTATGGCTCACAAAGTTATTCAGTATGCTTTATTATTTAAGATTTATGAGTTATCAGCTATCAATTTTATTCAAGCCTCAGGCGAGTCATTCACGCTTAGCATGCATTATTTAAAAGTTGATATGAACATTGAGTTATTAATTTACTTATGCATTCACCTCTGCATACTCAGTACATTCCAGAAGTACTGATCCACATATATGTCTATGTGCTACATTGAGTTTGAGTCAACTGGGGCTTGTCCCAATGGCTCTCTAGTTAGAAGTAGAGGCTTGTCAGACTGTTTTATGTTTTATATTCTAAAGTATTTATTTTCAATATTTCCAAGATTAAGAGTGTCAGTTAAGATATTAATTCAGTTTCAGTTAAGATTTTCCATGTCAAGTTTACCTTCATTATGAGTTCCAAGTTTAGAAGGCCTAAAGGATTAGCTTGAGACTACCCATAGTCTCGATCACCGTATGACGTCCAGGATGTACTCTCGGAGTGTTACATTTAAGTTAAAAAAAATAATTGTAGGTTCTTCTGTAACACAAAGCACAAGTTGATGAAAAGAAAAATCAAAGGTTCTACAAAGGTAACACTTTATTTGTAATTTACTAATATTTGAATATTTTTTATTTTTAATATTTTTTATCTTTTATTTATTTACATTTGTTACTCTTTTATTTCATTACATTTTTTCTTATATGTTATTGGATGCTACTATTACTGCTACTATCAATAAATGAAGACTATCAGCTACAACAGTTATTGCTATTATGGGTGGTGTTTACAAAGAACGAGGGGCTACAACTTTTATTGTTAGTAGTGTTACTGATATAGGTAGAGGATTTGATGCTTCATTTTTCAGTGAAGCTGGTAGAAGTAAAGGAGTTGTGTAGTTGTTATTCATTGTGTTGTTACTACAAAAAGAGTTAATGTTGTTATCAATAGTGGTGATAAAGGAATAGAAAAAGAAGTTGCTTTTAGTAGAGGAAGATAAGCTGGCGTTTTTGTTGCTTCTAGTGATGGGGTCTCTGGTACTAGAAAAGGTAAAGGGTGACCTTATAAATGACCTAGGATGGTTGGAATGGGGATGCTTCATACCGAAAGTGATCCTAGAATTCTCAATGTAAGTTAAAATTGATTATATTTATCTAATTTAAATTCAACCTTTTTCAAGTCTTAAGTTAATTTGTTCTCTTTTGTTTTTGTCAGTCTGAAATGTCTATGAACTTTTTCATAATGACTAGACATGTTGGACATCACAAATCAAGATCAGGCTTAAAATGAAAGAGAAATAAAGTTATGACTTAACAAGGACTTGAAGATATGAGAGCATAAAAATGAATGAGGACAAGGTCAAATGCTACTGAAATTGGATCACCTAAGTCAAACAAGTTCAATAATTTTTTCGTAGAAGCCTGATTTTGGGTTTTTTGTGTGTGTGTATTGATGGTGTGTACTGAAATACTAGTGACTTTAACTTTGCTAGTGGTTAAATAGAAGTGACTTTAATTATACAGTTTTGACTATACTAATTTGGCATGTTTCAAAGATAATGATGCAGCTGTGACTGTAGTTTTGACAGTACATTTCTGTTGAAATATCAACAACTATGACTACGCTATTTTGAAATGTATGTTTGATGCATTTATACAGATATTACAACACAATTAAAATATTTATTTCCTTAGAATTATTGTTCTGCGCTTGTACTATTTTGATATTTTACAGCTTCAAATTACATTTTGTGGTTGCACTTGTTTTTCTACGACTAAGGTTGTATCATTACATGAAAAGAATAAAAATAACTTAAATGCAATCAATTCAACAAACCTTTTATTTCTTCATATATATATATAATATATTAAAAGTGTGAAGACCCTTAGAAAAGTGATTTGACCTTTTCGCCCTTCATTAGAAATATCTGCAATAGACAAAAATGTCTTTTCACTTATTTTCTTCAATTATTATATTATTATATTTGTAATATTATTGAAGTTTTTGTCCTAATTTCTAACTAATTGCTTGACAAACTTGCCTTATTATTAGAAAATAAAATACATCCGACATGGGATGTTTATTCTAACTAATTGACTAATTTTTTGCAAACTCGCCTTTATTTTAGAAAATTAGATACTTTCATAACTGCATTAGTTTCGTCCTAATCAATTCCCTTATTTTGGCAAAATTTAGTGGTAACCTAATACGATACAAATATATGTATAATACAAATCAATATAAAAGTACTATATTAAAATACTTTTTATTTTATGATTATACTTTTATAAAAAAAGTTGCTTTGAAAACGTTAAGTGTAAACTCTCCACCTGAAACATTACCAATAATTGCAATGTTATTTTGATTTTGATTTAAATAGTCTTTGAAAATGAAAAGTCAATGAACTCTTCGACAACAATCTTGGTGTCATTGAGGTACTTTCTTCTCAATCATTGTCCATTAATATTTGTTTAGTGCTACATGAGTTTATGTTCATTGAAAAATGACAAGGTAAATTTTTCACACTTTTTTAGACCTAAAATTCATAAACTATTTAATGTTTATGAGATTTTAAGTTTTCTTTATATTTAAATTTGATATCTCGGCAATAGATAAAATGTTATTTACTATTTTTCTAAGGTTAAAAACTTAAAATCAGCTAAATATTTTCATAATTGAACAATCCACTTGTAATACCTAGTATCATCTTTAGTTCAGTACAGCCTGTAGTGCATGAACAAGAGTCTTAAAGCCTGAAAATTTAGCTAAGTATTGGGGACAGAGCCTTATTTTTTTCTCCTTAACTTCGATGATTTTAAAGTGACCTTCCTGACCCTGAGACGTAAGTTTTTGAGTTCATTCATGTTCAGGTGTGTAAGGAACATATCTCAGATATGTTTTGTATTTTCAGATATATTTTGTATTTTTTGGACGAGGATTGAGGCACGTTTGGATTTTGTTTCCAACATGTCAACGCGATTGCACTGCATCGCGGTGGGTATAGCGATGAAGGATTCATCGTATTGTGGTAAGGATTCACTCGGCGTTCCAGTTATGAATATAAATTCTAGAGGGGTAGTCTTCTCTTTTCCCAGCACCCCAATTTATAAAGACACGGTATTAAACTGCTGATAGGGCATTAATTGCCCACATTCCCCAACTTTACTCTCAAATAAACACTAAGTTTTCCCCTAGTTCATCAAATTAAATCGTCTCCTCTTCAAGAAACCAAGAACTTAAGTGTTCCAATTCAAGAAAGTTATTCCCTTTCAAGATAAGTATTAAAGGTATGTTTGAGGTTCATCCATGGGCCCTTATGTTTGAGGTTCATCCATGGGCCCTTTTCACCCATGGAGTTCAAGAACCTAGTTTTATGTTTTAATTTATGAATTTACATGTTTACAATGAGTTATTTTCATGAAGATTTTGGGAATTTTGATTATGCATGATGATTACAAGTATTTTTAGTTGGAAAGTAGCCCTTACACATTTGAAGCATGAGATTCCATGTTAAATCCCCAATGTGTGGTTTTAGTGTTATGATTATGTTATTCCCATATGTTTCAATCATTCCCATGCTTACTTCATGAATTTCAAGTGTTTGATGAAATGCCTAAGAGATGAATTTGGAACTATGATCCCCTATTATGTTCTTCAAAGCTTTCATGTGTCTATATTGTTAATTTCATTCAGTTTAGGGTTATGAATACTTGAAATTTAGTTGTTTATATAGTTACAGTACTTTCAGGATAGTTTTTAAATAAACCATGAGCCTTGTCATTCAGTTAGTATCATGTTCAGTTGTTGGATCAGTTAAGCTCAGTTTAGTCCAGTAATCAGTATCATTCAATTGAAAATAGGATTTAGCACTGAGCGAACACAGAGATGGGGAATCGCCTATCAATTAAGGGTGTGACTCTTAGTCGTAATCCATGCATTCCATAACTACGTAGCCAGCTTAGGTTTGATATGTTAACTTGCCAGTTGAGGGTTAACACATATCTTACCAGGGCACCTACTAGTAGAGGGTGACTCTTTAGTCCTTTAGGACTTCACTTTAGTAGATCCACATAGCCATTCTTAGTACCCTTGGAACGGTACTAACACCCTTCTAACTGGGGTTACAGGTTGGACCCCAATCAACTCAGATCGGGGTATGTCGATTAGATAATAGTTTCTACAGTCTCAGTCTAGTACCCAGTATAGATTTCTGGTTTATTTGACCATAGCATTCACTTATTTAGTATTTTAGATTATAGATTATTTCATAATCATATCATATGCTTGGTCATGCATTCGTAGATTTCATAATTTTTATGCGTTTATATTTAGTTACCCCATTCTATTTATTCAGTCAGTTATTATTCATGCACATTTACCCATGCATACTAGCCTAACCTTATCTCTCATAATAGTACATTCAAAGTACTGATCGCATACTCATTTCTTACACTATGATGTTTAATATCATAGGTTCAGACGCTCAGGCTCCTGACCATACATAGAAAGTTCAACCTATCAGCAGTAGTAGTCATGGTGAGTCCTCATCTATCGAGGACATGATGGTCTATTTTAGTCTACTATAGTATTTTCAGCATTTCCTTACAGTTGTTATTTAGAGTTAATTGGGGCCTATCCCATCAACTCTTTTCAGTCAGTTTTAGAGTCTTTCAGATATTTCAGACAGTCAGATGATTTGTTAATTTTTTCAGTCGGATTTACAGTATGTTTGTTTATAATACAGACTTAAGAACTTTGTTATGTTAATCTCAGTACTTAAAACCTTTGGCATTATTCAGTTGTTTCCATACATGTGTATTTTATTACCATATTATTCAGTATTCACAGCAGGTACCAGTTCATGGGTTAGCTTGTGGTCTTTTGGTACCGTAAGCACCGTGTGGCATACAGGGTGTATTTTTGGGGAGTTACAAACTTAGTATCAAAGCTTAAGGTATTAAACTACCCAAGGGAGTCTAAAAGCCGTGATGAGTAGAGTCTTTTGCATGGGTATGAAGCGCACCACACTTTTGGACAGGAGGCTACAAGATGTTTAAGGAAAAGATTCCCTTCATTCAGTGTTTATGTCATATGTATTAGCATGAGCTCTATTTAAACTTTCTTTCTAATTAAATTTTCCTTTCATTTATAGAAAATGCCTCCCAAAAAGAATTACGAAAGAAGAAACAGGAATAAGCCCGCACCTCTACCTATTCATAAAGATCCCTGAATAAGCATGTCTCCCATACCGAATTCAGCACTGTTTTCACTACTTTAGCTCACTCAGTAGCAGTTTAGAACAATTAGCAGACTGTTATCCTAGCTAATCCAGTAGCTAATGTTGTCGCATCTAGGATTCGGGACTTTACCCGAATGAACCCTCCCTTGTTTAAGGGATCTAAGTCTAATGAAAATCCACATGAGTTTTTTGACATAGTTCAGAAGGTGACTAACATTATGGGTGTCACGTCTAGTGAGAGTGTAGAGTTGGCTGCTTACCAATTGTAGGATTTAGCTCACACCTAGTATAAATAGTGGAAGAGGCATAAAGGCATAGATGTAGAGCTTGTAGAGTGGGAGAAGATCACCACAACCTTTTTAGACAGGTTTTTCCCTTTGGAGTTGAGGAAAGAGAAAGTGAAGAATTTTATCAATTTGAAGCAGGGGAATATAAGTGTGAAAGAGTATTTATTTAAGTTCACTCAGCTAGCCAGGTATGCTCTTAATGTAGTGTCTGATGACAGGTCTAGGATGAGTAAATTTGTCTCTGGTATAGATGATAGTATGGTCAAGGAGCGTAGGATAGCGATGTTGATTAAGGAGATAAATTTGTCTAAGTTGATGGTCTATGCTCAAAATATTGAGGAGCAGAAGGTTAGGAGAAGGAAAGAGAGAATAAGAGGGCTAGGACAAGTAGCTTTAACTTTGCTCAGCCGAGTTCGAAGGGTGGCAACCATCCTCAATTCCATCAGAAATCTTTAGCTCCATCTCCGTCTTCAGCTAGTGCGCTTGTACCAAAGTTCAGAAATGATAATCAAGATAGAGCAATAGTCTCTAAGTCCCAGAGTAGTGTAAATAGTGGTCGCACTAATCCTCTTTGATTGAAATATGGTAGAAATTATCAGGGTATGTGTATATTCGAAAGAGATATGTGCTTTGGGTGTGGTAAGCAAGTCCACAGAGTCAGGGATCGCCCAAACAGTGGCCATAAGGGTCCGTCCCCCAATTCCACCTAGTCTCCCAACTCAGCAGGGTGTCACTTCTAGTGCAACCAGTGGTTAGCGCCTGAATAGACTGTACACATTCTAGTCTCAACAGGATTAGTAAAGTTCTCCTGATATGGTTATGGGTACATTACAGGTCTTCCATTTACATGTTTATGCTTTGTTAGATCCCGAAGCTTCACTTTCTTTTGTAACCCCTTACATAGCTGTTAATTTCAGTGTCAATCCTGAAACTTTAGTAAAGCCTTTCTCAGTGTCTGCCCCAGTGGGTAAATCTATTCTAGCTCGATGGGTATACAAAAATTACCCAGTTACAGTATCTCAGAAAATCACTTTAGTAGACTTTGTGGAGTTAGAGATTACTATTTTTGATGTCATTCTAGGATGGATTGGATCCACTCATGATATGCTTCAGTTGATTATAGAAACAGAGTCATTTATTTTCAGTTTTTGAATGAACCGATCCTTAAATGAGGGGTAGTACTTTAGCATTTAGGGGTCAGCTTGTTTCGTACCTTAGAACGAGAAAAATGATACCCAAAGGGTGTATTTATATTCTTTTTTGAGTCAAAGACTCAAATTCTATGACTCCCAGTCTCGAATCAATTTCAGTGGTAAGGGAATTTCCAGATGTATTCCCTGAAGATCTTCTCAGAGTTTCTCCCGAAAGGAAAATTGACTTTGGTATATACCTTCTTCCAAATACCCAGCCTATCTATATTCCATCTTACTGAATGGCTCTATCTGAGATTAGGGAGTTGAAAGAATAGTTGAAAGATCTCTTGATAAGGGATTCATCATGCCTAGTGTTTCCCCATGAGGCGCTTCAGTCTTTTTCATGCGTAAAAAAGATGGTTCTCTTAAAATATTCATTGATTATCGTCAGTTGAATAAAGTCACAATCAAGAATAGTTATCCATTCCCCAAAATTGATGACTTGTTCGACCAAATTCATGGTGCCAGTTATTTCTCTAAGATAAACCTCAGATCAGGCTATCATCAGCTCAGAGTCAGAGAATGTGACATTCCAAAAATGATTTTCAAGACTCGGTATGGTCACTTCGAATTCCAAGTCATATCTCTTGGAATAATGAATACCCCAGCATCTTTCATGGACTTGATGAACAAAGAGTTCAAAGAGTACTTAGGCATGTTCATCATAGTCTTTGTTGATGATATTCTTGTCTATTCCCATAGTGAATATGACCATGCAGACTATCTTAGAATTGTATTGTAGACTCTTAGAGCCTATCTGTTATTTGCCAAATTTAGTAAGTGTGAGTTTTGTCTGATATCAGTAGCTTTCCTTAACCATATTATTTCCGGTGATGGCATTAGAGTTGATCCTCAAAAGATCAAAGTAGTGAGAAACTGGCCCATACCCATTTCTTTATCAGACATCAGGAGTTTCTTAGGTTTAGCTGGCTATTACAGACAGTTTGTTGAAGGGTTTTCATCTATTGTGTCCCCCATGTCTAGATCGACTCAGAAGAAAGTTAAGTTTCAATGGTCAGATTTTTGTGAAAAGAGTTTTTAGAAGTTGAAGACTCGACTCATCTCTGCCCCAGTATTGACCTTGCCAGATGGTTTAGATAGATTTGTTGTTTACTGTGATACTTCCAGAGTTCGTTTGGGTTGTGTTTTGATGTAGAGAGGTAAGGTCATAGCCTACACCTCTAGACAGCTTAAACCCCATAAAAAGAATTACCCTACCCATGATCTTGAGTTAGCAGTTGTTGTGTTTTCTTGGAAATTTAGAGGCATTACCTTTATGGGGTGCATGTTTATATGTTCACGGACCACAAAAGATTACAGTATGTGTTCCGCAGAAATACATGAATCTTCGCCAGAGAAGATGGTAGGAGTTGTTGAAAGATTATGATATAAGCATTTTGTATCATCCGGGAAAGGCCATTGTAATGGCAGATGCCCTTAGTAGATTGTCTATAGGTAGTGTATCTCATGTAGGGGATGATAAGAAGCAGCTAGTCAAGGAGGTTCATCAGTTTACTAGATTAGGCGTGTGGTTGGTGGATTCATTTAAGGTTAGTATATGGGTTTTGATTAGTTTGGAATCCTCTTTGGTTGCCGAACTGAAGGAAAAGCAAGATAGGGATCCCAGCCTAGTTAAGATGAAGGAGTCAGTCAGAGATCAGAAAGTAAAGGTTTTCTCCCAAGGAGGAGATGGTGTGTTGTGATGTCAGGGCAGGCTATGTGTGCCGTGTGTTCATGGGTTGAGGCAGTAAATCCTTGCAGAAGTGCATGGTGAGAGTTATTCTATTCACCCAGGAGCCACTAAAACGTACCATGATTTGCAGGAAATTTATTGGTGGAGTGGTATGAAGAGGGATATTGCAGAGTTCATAGCTAAGTATCCTAATTGTCAGCAGATTAAGGTAGAGAACCAGAGGCCTAGTGGCACAATACAAGAGTTCAGTATTCCTACTTGGATGTGGGAAGAGGTGAACATGGACTTTGTGGCAGGGTTTCCCCGTTCGCGTCGTCAGCATGATTAGATATGGGTTATTATAGATAAGATGACCAAATCAGCCCATTTCTTGCTGGTTCATACCTCCTATATAGTCGAGGACTATGCTAAGCTCTATATTATAGAGTTGGTTAGATTGCATGGAGTCTTGTTATCTATTATTTCATATAGAGGTACTCAGTTTACCTCTTACTTTTGGAAAGCTTTTCAGAAGGGTCTTGGTACCCAAGTTCATCTCAGTACAGCCTTTCATCCTAAGACATATGGTCAGGCAGAGAGGACCATTCAAACCCGAGAGGGCGTGTTGAGATCATGTGTTATTGAATTTAAGGGTAGTTAGGATGATTACTTGTCTTTAATTGAGTTTGCCTACAATAAGAGTTATCATTCCAATATTCAGATGGCTTCATTTGAGGCTCTCCATGGAAGGAGATGTAGATCTCTTATTGGTTGGTTTGAGGTAGGTGAGACCATGTTGATAGGTCCTGATTCAATGTTCGATGCGATGAAGAAAGTTCAGTTAATCAGGCATAGGCTTAAGACAGCCCAAAGCCATCAGAAATCCTATGCGGATGTTAGGAGGAGAGACGTTAAGTTTGATGTTAGTGACTTAGTCTATTTAAAAATCTCTCCCATGAAGGGAGTGAAGATATTTGGAAAGAAAAGGAATATTAGACCCTGATGTGTTGGCCTCTACAGAATCTTGAGCATTTTGGAAAGGTAGCTTATGAGCTTGAGTTGCCCACAGATTTGGCCTCAGTGCATCCAATGTTGCATGTGTCCTTGATAAAGAAGTGTACTGGTAATCCAGCTGTAGTTATTCCTTTAGAAAACACAGAGGTTCAAGATAGCCTTTCTTATGAAGAAATCCCAGTTTAGATTCATGATTATTAGACTCGTAGACTAAGGAACAAAGAAGATTTCTTAGTCAAAGCTCTTTGGCAGAATCAGTCTGTTGTTGAGGGAGCCACTTGGGAAGCAGAAACAGATATGCGAACCAAGTACCCTCATCTTTTCTCCACAAACTTAGACTCAGCTTAAGGTAATAGTTTTTCTTGGAATATCTCTTTTTTATTCTCAGTTCTAGCTATATAATCAGTTCATGCCATTGCATGCATTCACAAATCAGTTCAGTCATATACCATGTTTTAGACTCAGTCATGTAATCATGTTTCAGTTATGCATGTTCAGTGAGTAATTTCAGTTCCATGGTATTCTTAGCTTATTCAGTATCATTCGAGGATAAACATTCCCAAGGGGGAGATACTGTAATACCCCGTATCATCCTTAGTTCAGTTCAGCTTATAGTGCACGCATAAGAGGCTTAAAGCCTGAAAATTTAGTTAAATATTGGGGACTTAGCCATAATTTTGGCCCCTTAACTTCAATGATTTTATAGTGACCTTCCCGACCCCAAGATGTAAGTTTTTGAGTTCATCCATGTTTAGGGGTGTAAGGAGCATGTCTCGAATAAGTTTTGGATTTTTTGGATGGGGATTGAGGCACGTTTGGATTTTATTTCTAGTAGCTCAATGCAATTGCACCACATCGCGATGGGTATAGAGATGAAGGGTTCATCACATTGCAACAAGGCTTCAATGGACGTTCCAGTTACAAATTTAAATTCTAGAGGGGCAATCTTGTCTTTTCCTAACACCCCAATTCGTAAAAATATGGGATTAAACTATTGATAGGGTATTAATTGCCCACATTCCCCAATTTTACTATCGAATAAACCCTAATATTTCCCCTAGTTCATCAAATTAAATCCTCTTCCCTTCAAGAAAACCAAGAACTCAAGTGTTCCAATTCAATAAAGCTTTCAAGAAAGTTATTCTCTTTTAAGATTTAAGTATTAAAGGTATGTTTGACGTTCATCCATGGTCCCTTTTCACCCATGGAGTCCAAGAACCTAGTTTTATGGTTTAATTTGTGAATTTACATGTTTACAATGAGTTATTTTTATGAAGCTTTTGGGAATTTTAAATATGCATGATGATTACAGGTGTTTTTAGTTGGAAAGTGGCCCTTACACGTTTGAAGCATGAAATTTCATGTTAAATCCCCAATGTATGGATTTAGTGTTATGATTATGTTATTCTCATATGTTTCAATCATTCCCATGCTTACTTCATGAATTTCAAGTGTTTGATGAAATGCCTAAGAGATGAATTTGGAACTATGATCCCCTATTATGTTCCTCAAAGCTTTCATGTGTCTATATTGTTAATTCCATTTAGTGTTGGGGGATATGAATACCCAAAATTTAGTTTTTTACACAGTTACAGTGCATTCAGAATAGTTTTCAGATAAACCATGAGCCTTGTCATTCAGTTAGTATCATGTTCACTTGTTGGCTCAGTTTAGTCCAGTAGTCAGTGTCATTCAGTTGGGAGTAGGATTTATCACCGAGCGAACCCAGGGATGGGGTATCACCTATCAGTTGAGGGTGTGATTCTTAGTACAAATACCTGTATTTCAGAACTACATAGCCAACGTAGGTTTGAGATGTTAACCTGCCAGTTGAGGGTTAACACATATCTCACTAGGTCACTTGCCAGTAGAGGGTGACTCTTTAGTTTTTTTCGGGACTTCACTTTAATGGATCCACACAGCCATTCTTAGTACCCGTGGCATGGTAATAACACCCTTCCAAATTGGGCTACAGGTTGGGCCTCAATTAGTTCAGATTGGGGCATATCTGTTAGATAATAGCTCCCACAGTCTTAATCCAGTATCCAGTATAGATTTCAGTTTCAGGTTTATTTGACCATAGCATATAGTTATCAGTTATTCGTTATCAGTATTTCAGTATTTCAGTTTATAGCTTATTTTAGAATCATATCATATGCTTGGTTATGCATTCACAGATTTCACAGTTTTCATGCATTTATATTCAGTTACCCCATTCTATTCATTCAATCAGTTATTATTCATGCACATGTACCCATGTATATCAGCCTAACCTTATCACTCATACCAGTATATTCATAGTATTGATCGCATACTCTTTTCTTGCGCTATGATGTTTAATATCATAGGTTCGAACGCTTGGGCTCTTGACCGTGCGGAGACAGTTTAGCCTATCAGCAACAGTAGTCATGGTGAGTCCTCATCTATCGAGGACATTATGATCTATTTCTGTCTACTTTAGTATTTTCAGCATTTCCTTACAGTTCTTATATGAGTTAGTTGGGGCCTGTCCCATTAACTCTTTTCAGTCAGTTTTAGGGGCTTTCAGACATTTCAGACAGTCAGTTGATTTGTTAATCTTTTCAGTCAGATTTGTAGCATGTTCGTTTATTATCCAAACTTGAGAACTTTGTTATGTTAATCTCAGTACTTACAATCTTTGGCATTATTCAGTTGTTTCCGCACATGTGTATTTTATTACCATATTATTTAGTGTTCACGGCAGGTACCAGTTAACGGGTTAGCTTGTGGTCATTCGGGATCGTAAGCACCATGTGGTGTCCAGGGTGTATTTCTGAGGCGTTACAGTACTAAGCTCTTAAGATTGAGGAATATTACAAGAAATCACATGTGTATACTTTTTTGTTATATAGAGAGAGAGAGAGAAGACCATGAAATCTATTTTGCATTAAATAAATAAAAGGAAAGCAAAAGTCTAGCATAATATTATAGATTATCAAATTGCACAATTTTATGGATTATCAATCATCGGCTTACTAGAGACATCAACTATAATTTAAAAGGTTATCAATGTATTTCATCCACTTTATTTGTATCTTAGATATTTACAAATATTATATAACTAATTAAATAAATTCTCCATCTTTACATGTTAAAAATATGTTGAATTTAATTAATGTGTTCATTTTTATTATTTAAATAAATATCATATTTAGTATAACGTTTAGACTTATTAAAGTGAAGCGCATACACCTAAACTAGTATAGAAAAAGACAACAACCATCCAAACTATATTACAAAAGAAGTTATACTATTCAACACAAAAGTATGTTACATATCATCTAACAACAACAATCTATTGCTAAGGTAACTTTATTAAACCCTTTTTTTCATATATAGCATCACAATCCAATATCTTATAGCGATTAATATTGTACAAGAAAAAAACTCAACAAAGAAGTAAGTATTCTCTTCAATCATCCGTTCAGCAATTCATTTTCATTTCTTCTCTCTCTCCCCTTCTCTTTGATCTTCTAAATTTCTTGTTTCAACTTCTCCAATTTCATATCAACCAAATTATCATCTTGTTTGGATTCTTTAGCTTTTTCAATTTCTTTAAAACCTTTCTCAATTAATTTGTTCAACTCAATCAATTTCTCAACTTCATTCATTGATATATAATGAGAAGATTCAACTGAATTCTCAAGCTCACCTAGTTTCTCTATTATTTTAGGAATATTATATTTGAACTTTGGATCAATGTCTTCTCAATTCCTGCAACACCAAAAATCGCAATATCTTGGACCCTTCAATTGTAACAAATAAATAATGAATTAATCTTTAATTAATTCTGTCGAAATAGTAAAAATGCAAAATTTGATATTTACCCCATAATAAGGATATGCCCAATATATTCTATCAAAATTTCTTAAAGTTCAATATATTTTAAGTGCAATAAAAATTCGTGATTATAACGAACTTCTTGCTTCAAAACAAAATCATTTTCTTCTATACAAAGTTTACTTAAGTTACTGACTTCATTGTGTTCTACAAAAAAGTCACTTCAACAATTAAGCTAAAAGTCATAAAAAAAAGTTAAATTAGGAAAAAAAAAGAGTAATCGCTAACAAAACGATAAACTAAGTATATGGATGAGATTATACCTTAATAGCAGAAGGAGACAAAGGAGGGGGGTAAAATCAATTCAACTTAATATTTTTTAATCTTGAATATATGTGGCTTAATATAAATAAAGATAAAATGATTTTAATTTTTGCATCAATTTCATAAATTAAGCAAATTTTTAGGGTTCTTTAAAGAGGACAAATGGATATGACCGTTAAGGTATAAAAATGATATTTTAATTTATTAAAAAAATTAATAGATAAAAATTATGATTCAACGTGTGTAACAACAAGTGTTAGACGCAGGCTACGATGGGTGTGTTTTAATACACTTTAAAGATATTAAGGGGTATATAAATAAAAATTTAATTTATCTACTAAAGTTAGTTGAGAGAACAAGTTAAGGGGTGAAATGATGACTAATCTCTTTTTTAAATGGATTAAAAGAAAAAACAGGTCAAACAAATTAAGACAGAAAAAGTATTTCTTCTATTTATTTTTACTGATCACTTATTTATAAAATAAATTTTCAATTTTACTCGTCACTTTTGATATATCAAGAAAAGACAATAAAAATATTTTGTTTTACCATTAGCATTAATTATTTACTCTCCAGATCATTACAAGACATAATACCAAACATCATTTAGTAGGGATAGTATTATAAAATAGTCATATCAATAATTATTTTCTTAATAAGTGTGTCAAGTCAAAATGTGACAAGTAAAAATAAATGGAGAAATTAAGTACTCCCACCGATCCTAAATAGTATCACTATTTTTGTTTGCACTCCCTTTAAGAAAAATATTACTACATGCTAAATTGATTAAATTACTCTTACTTATTACTTTTTTTATTTAATACTTTTTATACTAATTCCTCTGTTCGAATTTAATTATCATGTTTTGACTTGACATACCTATTAAAAATACAATGATAGTAACCTTACCATATTACCCATATTAATTGATGTTTAGCAATAGACATTAAAAATAATTTGAAGAATAAATAATTAATGTTAAAGACAAACATGAAACAAAAATTATCTTTTTTTTATTTGTCAAAAATAACAAGTAAAACTAAAAATAAAATTAAAAAATTCTTGAAAAGTAAATTCGAACAGAGGGAGTATATTGATACCTCTGGATATTTATTAATAAGGATAAAGATGAAAAAAATAATTAATTATGTCTTGATTTTATGAAATGATAAATATTTAAAAATATCTATTTTTTTTTAAAAAAGAATAATTAAATAATAACAGAGGAAGTATAAATTAATTTGAACAGCATTTTTAACCTTTAATCAAACACTCTCTAAGGCATTATCTTAGTCGTAATTACTTATGTTCAGGGACGGAGACAGCATTTGAAATGGGGGTTTATCATATTTTCTTTTCGCAAAAAATTATACTACTTATACATTATTAAAATTATACTCCCTTTATTCCAGAATAATTGAATTGTTCGGGTATGATACACTCCTTAAGAAAAATCTTTTAGGACAAATTGTAGGTATTTTTCACTATTACCCTCTTAATTGTTCTTAAATTACTCTCTTAGAAAATGTGAAGTACTTAAAAACCTCATTAAATAAAAGGGTAAAATTGAAAGAAATTTCTAACATGTCTCTTGAAGAATGAACAATTCATTTATTTTGAACATTGAAAAATAGCTCAACAATTCATTTATTTTGGAATGGAGAGAGTACATACATATATACATACATACATACATATATACATACATACATATATATATATATATACACATACATACATACATATATATACATATATATATGTATGTATATATGTATGTATATGTATATGTATGTCGAAGCTCATTCAATTAATTTATTTTAAAATTTTAAATTTTTTTAGTGAAAATCTTAATTTTGCCAGGTTGTTTGATTTCTTCCACTTTTAAGTTCATTGGATTTAACAGTAGTAAAACTTATCTTTATCATCATATCATAATGGGAAAAGTCATTGTTTCCACTCCAAACTATACACGAAAAGCTTAGGTCACACCTAAACTATCGTAGTGATTTATTACACACCTAAACTACAAAAAAGTGAAACTATTACCTCCCCGCGACACCCATTCTAAGGCGCGTTTCTTACAATCGTTTTAGGCGCGTCCAACCTTTAGAATAACAAAAATAAATGGCTAAAAACATTAAAAATATAGCACTTTTAATTTCCAACGGATCTATTGAATTCTAATTCCTATTTAAGCCAATTTGGGGCTCCAAACTAAGAACCCTAATTCCCAAATTTGTCTTTCAAAATTCAAAATTGAAGATCATTTGTTTGAAGAATTGGTAACTAAATGTTAATAAAATTAATTTTTTTATTTTTTCAATTGAAAAAATATTAATAAAATTAAATTTTTTTATTTATTCATTTTAATATGTGGGTCCCGCCTTCTTCACTGGCTTTTCTTTACCAAAATCACCATTAAAATACCACCATTGACACCATCATCATCAAACTCAAATCTTCACTACAATAATTTTAAGAATCCACCATAGATTTCATTATCGGAATCACAATACAACCATTAGTATCACAAACAACCACCATAAAATTCAACATCCACTATTAAAATTGTCATCGGAATCACAATATCACCGTTGTTAACATCTAAAGTTACAAAAACCACCACAAATTCGCACCTGCAACACTACTAAACTCTAATGACGTCTTACAATTGGCAATGAAACTTACCCTTTCCCTTTTGTCTTTCTTTTTACGCACCTGCCACCACAAAATTTCATATTTCAACACATAAACCACTTCTTCAAAAAATACAAAAAGTTGATGCACCCCAAGATTCACATAAGGATAAAACAAAACCCCAAATACACTAACCACGACAATCAAGATCACTACATCAATGATAACAGAATGAGACTGTTCACAATCACTGGATGACATTTTCTTGTTCAAAAAGGGGCTAGTTGAATTCTTGATTTTTGGGTCTTTCGGAGAAATTGAGGTATGTAAACAGACCATTTGGGTTGAAAAGTTCACGATTGTACCTGAAAATATAAAAAGATTCAATCTTGAATGAGATTTTTCGAAAATCAGATCGATTAATCTTCACAAATTCAATGAAGATATTGATAACTGTCGGTGGATATTGGAATATTAATGGTTAGTCAAATTGAAAAATTTTGAAGTAATTTGAAAGGAAGAAAAGTGATAAATGAGAATAAGCTTATGAAGATTTGGTGTAAATTGAAATAATGACCGGCTATATAGAAATTGAAGTGTGTTAAATTCCTTCACATGAATGGTGTACTTCATACATTGCAAATTTATGTTTTTTTTCTTCTATTTGGACCAGGTCGGATTAGAATGGGTTAAAATAGATGGGTCGAATTAGATTTATTTAATAAAATAAAATAATTAAATTAGACACGTGGTACCACCACAGGGCGAGTGGAGTACACTCCACTCATTGAATTTGGGCATGGGTGTCGCGGGGAGGTAATAGTATCACGTTTTTATTGTTTAGGTGTATAATATGTTACTATGATGTTTAGAAGTGACCTAAATTTTTCGTGTATAGTTTGAGGTGTAAACAATGACTTTTCGCTATCATAATTCCAAGGTCAAACACATGCATGCCCACGTAATAATTCTGAGTCTTCTGTCATTTCGTTCTCTTTTCTCTTGTACTCCCTCCGTTTCAGAATAAAACACGTTTTATAAATTTAAAATAAAATTATTATTATTTTAGTTACATTTTTATATTTAATTAATTACTTATTATTTAAAATAATAATTATTATAAAAATAATTATATTTATATATTTAATTATATTTTCTTCTTTCTAAAATAATTATTATATTTTTATATTAAATTAATTACTAAAACAGTACTTATTTTAGAACGAGGAAAATATAAAATATCAAAGACAATTTTTCTCCTTTAACCACCAGACAAAAATCCTTATTTAACACAAACTTAGGGCCTTTTAAATATGCGATATGAAATTATTTAATATAAAATTAAAATTTATTTAGATATGTAATTTAAATTTTAAAATAATCAAACGGGGCCTTATTTTTATCAACAATCACTTTAATAAATCAAGAAGTATTTATAAATTATTTAACTAGTTTATAAACTTTAATTTAGTCAAACTCTAATTATCTTAGCCATATTTACTTATGTTGTTCGATTTCTTCCACATCAAAAGTTGATTGGACCTAACAGTAGGAAACTTATCCTTATCATCATATCATAATTCACAAGTCAAACACAAGCATGGCCATGTAATGATTCTAATAAGTCCTTTGTCTTTTCCTCAGTACCCTTTCTCCCTTTCTCTCACACTTGTTCGTTTTAAATTAAGCGTGGACTTTAAAATTCAAGATAAAAATTCTGTATATATTTTTTATAATAAATAATTTCAAAAGTATTTAACTTCAAAAATATTTAATAAATAAAAATAGATTAATATGCGATATCTTACATTCTTTATCCTTTAACGAATGTGAAATAAATTAAGGCACACCTGTTTTGAGATGAAGGGAGTACTCCTTCTATGATCTATCTCTTATTGCTTGTTCATATTATATATATATATATATTTCAAATTACTTTTAATTAATAAAATTAAAATATAATTAATTTTTTCTTTTTTACTCTTAATTAGTTCTTTTGAAGGATAAAGTTATAAAAATTGCTCCATTGTTAGTTTTGACATTGATGAATAAGACATAAATATAAAGTGCATTAAAAAGAGTTAAAGAATAAATTAGTAAAAAAAAAATATTTTTTTTTATTTATGATTTTTAAACGAGGAATGTGACCAAGTAATACAGGACGGACAAGACGGACGGAGCCTGGAGGGAGCATAAAATGCCCAAAATAGACGTAAACCTTCTCCTTAACCACCAACCAAAAATCCTTGTATTGTCTGTTCTATTCTACTCCTTGTCAAAACATTCTCTCTTTCTCCACCACAAACACAAGCTATGGGAGCAGAAGAGTTAGTAGAGCCAATTATACCCAAACTACCTCTATTTTCACCTCATGAACGTAAAGAAAAAATGTGTAGTTCACCTGTTCATCATCACACATTAGCTTCTGTTCCTTTTCAATGGGAAAAAGAACCTGGAAAACCAAATATTGTTAATCTCCCAATTAACTCAAATTTCAAACCAAAATCTTTAGAGCCACCGCCAAGACTTTACTCTATAAACATACCATCACCTACCGCTGTTCTTGATGGACCTTATTATAATAATAATAATATGAGTACTTTAAAGCCTAATTTTTCTTCTTCTTCTTTTAGGTTCTTGAAAGATGTTAGCAAAACACCAGAGCTAGAGAAGTTTGTGAAGAAGGGAAATTGGTGGAAATGGAATGTTAAATGTAAGAGTGGTAGTGATAGTAGTTCTGTGTTTTTGTCCTCTGCGGAGTCTGCAGGAAAATGTGATGGAGGAGGAAGTTGCAGTACAAGAATGGCAAGTTTTAGAAGAACTGGAAGTTCATCTAATCTCTCGGCTACAAAGTCATACATGATATGGGTAAGTTTTGGAGGCTCCATTGCTTCCCCTTTGATTTCTCCTACTACCTGTTATCTTTTTATATTTCCACGATTATTTTTTTTGTTATAGCAATTATCATGTTACTATTTTTTTGAATTGATTTGAATTATTTTTTCTTAAGCTGAGGATTTATCAAAAATAATTTTTCTCTTTGAAGAGATGAGGTCTGCAGTACTTTATTCTTTTTAGACCTCAGTTTGTGAAATTATAATAATAAATATATTGTTATTATTATTAAATGATAATCCCTATTCGAACTTAATTTATGTAATGCAATTTAATTGACTATGAAATTTGCTAAGGAATAAAGAAACTGACAAAATTGATGGAACGAAGAATCACAATTCTCAGCTATCACATTCAGAAAGACCTATCTATAACATTTTGTGGTGCCTTTTTTTTAGAATGTTTGTCACATTCGGAATAGGATATATAGAGAGAGACTATGTATTTTCTTAAATTAGCCTAGTTTAACTTTTATATATATATGTGTGTGTAGACGCTGTATGTATTTTCTTAAATTAGCCTAGTTTAACTTATGAGCAAGTAAATTACCCTATATATTTATAAGATTTCCAATTAATTATAAAATAGGCTTACTGCAATTACCGTATAAATAACCGACTCGTGTCTATATTTTTTATTAGTAGTACATTAAACTTAGACTCAATTAAGTGAAAAATGGATTAGACTTGCATCATATTACTCCCTCCATTTTAAAATAAATAAATTATTAAATTATTTTCAATGTTTAAAATAAATAAATTATTCATTATTCAAGAATCTAGGAAGAGGAGGATCAACATTGCGTGTGTTCAAGAGACCAAGTGGGTAGGGTCTAAGGCTAGGGATATGGATGGTTACAAGCTGTGGTACTCTGGGAGCGAGAGGCATAGGAATGGAGTTGGCATCTTAGTAGATGAAGAGCTTAGAGGTCAGGTAGTAGAGGTGAAAAGGATCAACGATAGGTTGATGACTATTAAGTTGGTCTTTCGGGAGTTTACCCTGAACATGTGTAGTGCTTATGCGCCGCAAGTGGGATCGGAGGGGAGGAGAAGATGCGGTTTTGGGAGGCTTTGGAGGAGGTGGTGAGAGGCGTGCCTAGTTCGGAGAAGATTGTTGTAACAGGGGATTTCAACGGGCACATCGGGGCGTTATCGGGAGGCTTTGGTGATGTGCATGGTGGTTTTGGTTTTGGGGAGAGAAATGAAGAGGGGGCTACCTTATTGGAGTTTGCGAGGTCCTTTGGGCTGGTGGTGAACTCGGGCTTCCCGAAGAAGGACGAGCACCTGATCACCTTTCGAAGCGCGATAGCCAGGACCCAGATTGACTTTTTGTTTCTTAGGAAAGGGGATAGGGCGTTGTGTAAGGACTGTAAAGTCATCCCGAGTGAGAATCTTTCGACCCAGCATAGGCTCTTGGTTATGGATTTGGGTATAAAGAAGAATAGAAAGAGGAGGAGTAAGGAGTGTAGACCTAGAATTAAGTGGGGCGGCCTGACGCCAGTGAATGCATGGGAGATAGGGGAGAGGTTGGCGGGAATGGGGGTGTGGGAGTGTAGGGGGGACGTGGATAGTATGTGGGACAGGGCGGAAGTGTGCATCAGGGAGAATGCAAGTGAGGTGTTGGGTGTTTCTAGGGGCCGGGCCGGGCACCATCGGGAGGATTGGTGGTGGAATGAAGAGGTGGAGAAGAAAGTGGGGACCAAGAAAGGGGCGTATGCTAAGTTGGTGGAGAGTAAGGACGAAGAGGAGAATCGGGTAAACAGGAAAGAGTACAAGCTAGCGAGGAAGGAGGCTAAGTCAGCAGTCACGGCAGCTAAGACGGCCGCTTTTGAGAGCTTGTATGCAGGGTTACAGGGGAAAGGAGGGGAGAAAAAGCTGTTTAGACTCGCTAAGGCTAGGGAGAGGAAGGGTCGTGACCTCAATCAGGTGAGGTGCATTAAGGGGGAGGACGATAGAGTGTTGGTGGAGGACGGCCACATTAAGAATAGATGGCAGTCGTACTTTCATAGGCTCTTGAATGACGAAGGGGATAGAGCTATTGTGTTGGGGGAACTGGAGCACTCAGAGGAGTGTCGGGATTTTAGCTATTGTAGATGTTTTAAGGTAGAAGAGGTTAGACAGGTTGTTCGCAGAATGCGAAGGGGTAGGGCGACGGGGCCGGATGAGATACCGATGGAGTTTTGGAAGTTCGTTGGAGAGGCTGGTGTAAGGTGGTTGACTGGATTGTTTAATGAAATCTTCAGGACGGTAAAGATGCCCGAGGCTTGGAGGTGGAGTACCATGATCCCTCTCTATAAGAATAAGGGGGACATTCAGAGTTGCAATAACTATAGAGGGATTAAGTTATTGAGTCACTCTATGAAGATCTGGGAGAGAGTGGTCGAGGTGAGGCTGAGACGGATAGTGTCTATTTCGGAAAATCAGTTTGGATTTATGCCCGGATGCTCGACGACGGAGGCAATCCACCTGGTACGGAGGTTGGTGGAATACTATAGGGAAAGGAAGAAAGATCTGCACATGGTGTTTATCGACCTGGAGAAGGCTTACGACAAAGTCCCCAGGGAGGTGCTTTGGAGATGCTTGGAGGTGAGTGGAGTACCGCTGGCATATATCAGAGCAATTAAGGATATGTATGATGGGGCGAAAACCCAGGTGAGAACGGCGGGAGGAGACTCAGAGCATTTCATTGTCCTGACAGGATTGCATCAGGGATCTACTCTTAGTCCCTTTTTGTTTGCGTTGGTGATGGATGTGTTGACGCGACGTATTCAAGGGGAGGTGCCGTGGTGTATGATTTTTGCAGACGATGTAGTTTTGATAGATGAGACTCGAGGGGTTGTGAATGACAAATTAGAGGTGTGGAGGCAAACTCTTGAGTCTAAAGGGTTCAGGGTGAGCAGAAGCAAGACAGAGTATGTGGAATGCAAGTTTAATGACGTGAGGCGGGAGAATGAGGTAGTAGTGAAGCTGGAAGCACAGGAGGTATGTAAGAGGGATAATTTCAAGTATCTTGGGTCCGTGATCCAGAGTAACGGTGAGATTAACGAGGATGTCTCGCACCGTATCGGGGCGGGATGGATGAAGTGGAAGCTCGCGTCGGGGATGCTGTGTGATAAGAAGGTGCTGCCCAAGCTTAAAGGCAAATTCTACAGGGTGGTAGTCCGTTCGGCCTTGTTGTATGGAGCGGAGTGTTGGCCAGTTAAGAACTCCCACATCCAAAAAATGAAGGTGGCAGAAATGCGGATGTTGCGCTGGATGTGTGGGCTGACTAGAGGGGATAGAGCTCGGAATGAGACTATCCGGGAGAAGGTTGGTGTGACTTCAGTGGAGTGCAAGATGCGGAAAGCCCGATTGAGATGGTTCGGACACGTGAAGAGGAGGGGCATGGATGCCCTGGTCCGTAGGTGTGAGAGGCTGGCGTTGGATGGTTTTAGGCGGGGTAGGGATAGGCCGAAGAAGTACTGGGGTGAGGTGATTAGGCGGGACATGGAGCAGTTACAGCTCACCGAGGACATGACCTTAGATAGGAAGGTCTGGAGGACGCGAATTAGGGCAGAGGAATAGGGCCAGTTTGGGTCGCTAGTGTAAGGAATTACTTGGTGGGGGTTTTATTCCTGTTATGATTTCGTGTTCCATGTTTTATTACGAATCTGTGTGCTTTCCTCTGCTTTCCTCTATTTTATATTACTTATGGGTGCCGTATTTATGTTATGTAATCTGCTTCTGTGCTTTACTATGTGTTTGTGTGGTATCTCGTGCCTTGAGCCGGGGGTCTATCGGAAACAGCCTTTCTACTTCTTTAGAGGTAGAGGTATGGACTGCGTACATCTTACCCCCCAGACCCCACTAGGTGGGAATACACTGGGTTTGTTGTTGTTGTTGTGTATTCATTATTCAAGAATCATATTAAAAATTTCTTCTAATTTTATCCTTTCATCTAATGAGGTTTTTAAGTACTTTATATTTTTTAGGAGAGTAATTTAAGAACAATTAAAAGAATAATAGTGGAAAGTAACCTACAATTTATATTCTAAAATATTTTTATTAAGGAGTGTGTCATACCCCACAATTCAATTATTTTGAAACGGGGAGAGTAACATACTAACCATTAGAAACAGGGTGTATAATTAACGCCAAGGGTGACCTATCTTTTAGTGAAATGATGAGTTGAATTTTTTGAGACCAAGGCTTATAGAGATTAAAAAAAAAAGATAGATATTTTAAATCATCTAGACCTAAACTCTTTATGGGTAAAGTTATCGGGCGAGCCGGAGCTAGCCTAGTAAAGAAGGTTTGGGTGAACTTCCTTTGATGAAAAATTATATTATTAATATATGATTAAAATAATTTTTATGTATGTATTGTAGATTTTAAATCTCCTTCGATGAATTTTTCTTCTGATTTTAAATCCCTAAACAAAAATTCTGACTCTATCAAACACATTGTAAAAGTAAAAGTACCAAGAGCTCGATGAAATAATCGAGATGGAGGGCGGGACGCTATTGTTATTAAAAGAAAGTGGTGTGTACAACTAGCTTGGAATAGGACATGGTCTCACTCAACCCATGTAGTCGAATCAATATTAATTTGCTCAAAATATATATACTCCACCTAGATTGAAAAGTGTGCTAAAATTCAAACCATCTTAACACAAGAATCACTTCTAAAATAAGTTCTTGCTATAAACTTTTAATGTAGTGCATACTCTTAGTTTAGTCTTCAAATGTCATATGCTAGGTTACACTATTTTGACTGAAGTTTTGACGGGTAGTTTGATCCATAAATTTGTTTGTTACTTCCTGCTCAAATTATGTGTCACTCTTTCATTTTACATTTATTATTAAAAGTTAATACTATTATCTACTATAGCTAGAAACAACTCAACTTTAGAATTTTCATTTTATCCTTACATAGATAATTTATATATAATTGCACAAACATCTAAAGTTTGTTCAGGCCATAAGTCGTAAGTTAGGATCTTCATTTCTTTCATAAATTTATCTGTGTCCTGTCTAACATTACTACATAATGTGAGACAATGAACTATCAATGACCTAACTGATCAAACATTCAACAAATTCCACTAGTTTCATAAATTCAGCACATGGGACAAGACAATATAGTAATAGGGGTAGTTGTATTGAAGAAGATAACTAGACAATATAGTAATAGGGGTAGTTGTATTGAAGAAGATAACTATAGTGATAAAAGCTAATCTACTTCACTTATGGATATGATTTGAATATATGATAAACATTCCACAACTATCTTAGGCAATTAAAAGCATGAACAGGTTGGAAATTTAGGTAGTGCCCTCACATATAGGGTGTGATAAATTTTCTATCCATAAAGGAAGCATATGGACTTGTTGATTTATGATATTTTGGGAGCGTGTGTCACATTCAGGTCAGGTCAGGTCAGTGAAGATTTATATAGTCATTAATATAATTGGACCGATTAATGTGTAATCGTCTAAATGTTGGTGCAAATAAACGGACATCTTGGAGCAGTTAAGATGTGCATTAAACTATGGCTCAGCTATAGTTTAGACTATGAATTCTATTGGAATCGGTAGCTTTAATCCAAATTAACATAATTGAGAGGACTTGTGTTTTAATTGGGTAAGTAGGGTCTTGTTTATGTTAAATTTTCTTTTTTCTAGTTTAACTTCATTGTTATTGACAAAATTACAGGCAAACATATACGAGGGTTTCAAGAAGGCCATACCATGGAAGAGCAGCAAGTCAAAGAATTGCTCATCGTATAAATTTCAAAGGGAGCAGTCAATTTAATCTTAGTGGAGTATAGTTGTCTGTGGTTGGTCTGATTCTACTAGATATTAGAAATCCTTGTTAAGAATGTTTGAAGAATTGTGTTTGAACGTGAATGTTGTTTGGAAAAGGAATTGAAGTGTTCTGTGTTTGAAGTTGAGATAATGGATCAAATTGATTTGCAACTACTATTTCGAGTTGAAATTGAATGTATGACCAAATGGACATATTCTGTTGTCAAGGCAAAGATGAGTGAGGGAATTTAATTAAAAGTAATTCAAATATTTAAGAGTAGAATATTATAAAAATATGGAAGAGTAAAGGAGAGGTGGTCAGACAAGACAAGATATATCTCCGGCTCACCAAGGACATGACCTTAAATAGGAAGGTAAGAAAGTCGAGTATTAGGGTAGCAGAGTAGTAGATGGCCTACTGTTATGGTGCTTTACGTGGGAGAGGCAGGGGTAAGTCTCCTCTTCCCATCTTCTCTTTCGTAGTAATAGTTAGTATTTGTGTAGTGCTTTTTTTGTTTTCCTTCAATTTTTACTACTACATGGTGCTCCATTTACTTTGCTCATCTTGCTATTTTGCTGTTTTTATTTACCTTTTCAATCCCGCTTTGATTACACTTCTTTTGAGCCAAGGATCAATTGAAAACAGCTTTCACAAAAATAGAAATAAAGTTTACATACATCTTATCCTATCATTTCCAAACCCCACTTGTGGGATTACATCTAGTATGTTACGTTGTTTGGAGGCAAAGAGGAAAGTGTACTTGCATGAACCAAATTACCAGAGAAAGGGAGCTAGCTAGGCTAATCCAAAGTAATCAAATGGTGAAAATTCCTCTTACATGCATCGACGGGCTAATAAAGGAAGGCAATTACTGAATTCAAAGGAGTTCGAATACAAAATCTTTAATAGTTGTTATCCACAAATGAAGATCTTATTACATTTTCTGATCAAAATGAACAAAAAGGGGTGTAAATAAGACTACAGTGGGCTTTTTAATGCAAAAACCTGACCGGCAAATTATCCTTAGTTTTTGCCAGTCATACCAGCAACCACCTGCAAAACACAGGAAGGGAAGTTTTTGTTCAAGTACAGAGTAGACACCTCATCTTCTCTTAAGTAATGAACTGGAGGGAAACCAAGGTATCGTTATAAATCCAGATGCAACGCTAGATAGATTGCACATGTTTCACTTCATAATCCTGTGGTGGAGTCTTTGGAATGTTAAATGCAACTAATTACAAGAGGTCTATGATATTGGTCTCGAAGAAATACAGGAATAACTGAGGCAATGCAGAAACTGCAGGAGTTGGTTGGTTGAAAAACAAAGCCTACCAGCCCCAATAGTTCACAATTCGTATCTTAAATTTAGTATGGCACAAAGAGAAAAAACTATAAAATGAAGGTATTGAAAACCAGAATTAAAACTTCAAAAGACGTGATTTTTTGAAACCACCGGTTGTTAACTGTTATAGGCTGTAGAGATAATATAAGCTGTAAAAATTACCGTACTGCATTAAAGATTACAACCATTATGTGTAATGAAGAGAGGGACATAACATAAATCGGAAAACCATATCTAGCCAGCTGAAAATGACAAAGAAATTGGGGGAAAAGCAGCCACTTGAACTAGGAGGCAAAATTTACTCACATCACTTGGAGTGGGTGAAGGTACTTGCTTTGATGATTCAAAAGAGTCGAGCATTGGCCTAACAACTGCAAGAAGGAAAAGGCCTGAAAGATGACAATATAAGAACTAAGACCAATTATTTTTCGGGAAAAAGCATCGTTTCCACCTCAAACTATACAAGAAAAGTCGAAGCCATATCTAAACTATCTAAGAGACCTATTACCCACCTTAACTATATAAAAGTGATATTATTACCTTCCGGCGACATCCATGCCCAAGTTTAATGAGTAGAGTGCACTCCACTCGCCCTCTTGTGGTGCCACGTGTCTAATCTTATTTTCCTATTTTATTAAAAACCTAACCCGACCCATTATTCTTTTAACTGATCCGACCCAACCCAACTCTCATATTTTACCCTAACCCTAACCCGATTAAAACATTCATCCATCCAAACGAAAAGTCATCTGATGAGAGCAAAAACCCGATAGAAGATTCACCTCTATTTTTTTTTTCAATTTTTTATGAAATTTAAACCCAATAAAAGAGATAAACAATAATTCTGCTGTGTTTTTCATTGTTGACAAGCAAAAATTATTTTTTAGATCTTTTCAGTTGAAGTTGATTGGACTGATTTCAACGGAGGTGGTATGATCTAGGATAAAAACTAAAGGTTACGATCGTTTATGTAGGAACTACTGATTTTCAGTTCAAAGGTTAGCTTTTTTCTTTCCTAAATCTAGTAGATCTGGGATTTATTTTCGTTCCTAAATTAGATCTAGAATTTTTTGAGTTAGGATTTTGCCGTCTTTAATTTGTCCAAATTAATTTGTTTTATTTCCATTTAGATGCTTAATATGTGATAATTTAACCCTTGACGTTTACAATTGTTTGATTTTACTATGATTTTGACTAGGGTTTTGAATTAGGGTTTTGAATTAGGGATTTTTGTTATCTTTAATTTATCTTCAAAATTGATCCGTTATAGTTTGTTTATGTGCTTCTGTAACAATATGAGTTGTGAGGTTCAATATGTGATAAATAACCTGTGATACTTGTAATTGTTGCATAAATACTATAATTTTTTATTTTTGTGTACTGTGAGACTTGTATCTTTTTGGTTTTTGTGTACTGTGAGACTTGTATATTTTTTGTTTTTGTGTACTGTGAGACTTGTATCTTTATTGTGTTTTTGTGGTCAATGATTTTAGGTTTATAAAATGAGTTTTGAACTGATCACTTTGAGATTTTACCAAGGTAGAGAACTTAATAAGGGTAAGGTAAAGGGAAAAAAAGGAAAAAGATATGAGGGTGGACAAGTTACTGGATTTTTAGATGTTGATGTAGATAGGTTGTCTTTATTTGAATTTAGGAATTATGTAAGGTATTTAAGGTATATTCCCAAACAGTGCTTACTATATGTTAGACTGCCTAAGTGTTCGAATTTAAAAGAAATTAGGTCAGACAAGGACACAATTGATATTTCAAAGAAATTGGGCAATGGGCAAGTTTTGGAAGCTTTTATGTGTTACATGGTTGGTGAACCTGGGTTGGTCTCACTTTTGGAATTTGTAAGTGATGGGGATGGGCATGTGGAGGGGGAAAGTGGTATGTCTTTTAATAAAGACACTGAAAATGACATTGGGAGTGTTGACAAGACATCTAAAAATAGTGAAGATGCCCCTCCTTTTGACCAACCTACTGCTCATACTTCTTCTCCTCATACTATCTAACCTACTGCTCATACTTCTCCTTCTTTTGTCCAACCAACTACTCAATCTCTTCTCTTTCTACGGACTAACCTAATGCTCATGGCTCTTCTCTTCCTACTGATCAACCTACTGCTCATGTCTCTTTTCCTATAGCTGATGCTCCTAGTAGTTGTACTGCTGCTCCTAGTAGTTCTACTGTTGATCCTACTAATTCTATTGCTACTCCTACTAATTCACATGTTGCACCTTTTGAATCTGTTATAGATTCATATGTAGAATCTATTGATAGAGGTGTAGAAATTGGAAGTGATATGGATGAATATGTGGATGAAAAATTAAGAGGTCTTAGGGGAAAAAAGGAAAGAAAAAGAAGAAAGAGGGGAGAAAGACCAGTAATTCCTGAACATATTAAGTTAGGAACTAGAGAAAAGGGACCACATATTGGCTATGATGAATCTGTAAGTGGTGATAGAAATACTTTGGAGGGTAAGTTAGCTGGTGATGAACCCTTTTACCTATCTGATGAAGCTGCCAGCTTTGAAACTGATTCAGATGATGTAACTGATGAAGAAGATGAAGTTGAACAGGTTGAACATAGAGATAAGGATAGAAGGAAAAAAATTAAGAGAGTTGCATATAGTTCAGACTGTCAGAAAGTTGTGTGGGATTTAGGACTTATTTTTAACAGTGTTAATGAATTTAGAGCTGCTGTTACTAAATATGTTGTTGTTGAACACGTAGTAATTGAGAAATGTGTTAATGAACCTACAAGGGTAAGGGTTAGGTGTACAACTGGTTGTCCATAGCTTCTTTATGCTAGCATTATTTCTAGGTACATGAACTTTGTTGTGAAGACCTACAATCCAGTTCATAAGTGTGATCTTATCAATAGGAACAAACATTATAATACCAAGTTCTTAGTTATCCACTTCAATGAGAGGATAAAGGAATATCCAGATATTAGAATTTTTGAGTTTCAGCTACTTATTAAGAAGGAACTGGATTTATATGTTGGAAGAACAGTGTGCAGGAGAGCAAAAAATAAGATGATTACAGAACTGATGGGTGACTATATAATCTGGAATTTAAGAGAATTTTAGATTATAAAGATGAGTTGTTAAGATTAAATCCAGGTAGTACATGTGTAGTAGAGCTTCATGATGAAACATTTGAAGATGGTACAAAAATGTTTCAAGGCTTCTACATATGTTTTGATACAATGAAGAAGTCCTTCCTAGCTGGTTGTATGAAGTGCATTGGTTTGGATGGATGTTTTTTAAAAGGAGTGACAAAAAGGCAGTTATTAGTTGTTGTGTGTAAAGATGGTAACAATCAAATGTTGTCACTGAGATGGGAAGTGGTTGAGATTGAAAATACGACCACTTGGAGTTGGTTTATCAGGATTGTAAAAGAAGATCTTCAGCTGGAAGATGGGATAGATTTGACAGTGATAACAGACATGCAAAAGGTAAAGAATTATTGTTTTGCTTCTGTTTTTGTTTCTATTTATGTTTATATTATAATTGTTTCTGTTTATGTTTATGTTGTAACTATTTCTGTTTTTGTTTTTGTTATAGGGATTAAAAATTATTGTAACTGAATATTTACCAAATGCTGAACATAGAATGTGTGCAAGGCATGTCCTTGCAAACTGGTAATAAGATGTTATATGTAGAGGTATTGAGAAGAATAAATGTTTTTGGAGGTATGCAAGATCTACCTTTCAAGTTAAGCTTAGGGACAACATTAGTTATATGAAGATGTTTGGGGGGGGGGGGGAGAAATACTAGATAAGTTGATGTATTTTAATCCAGAGAGATGGAGCAAGGTTTACTTTAGCTTTAGAACAAAGTATAATGTTGTAGACAACAACATGGCAAAATATTTTAATGCATGGATTTTAGGAGCTAGGCACAAGACTATAATTACAATATTAGAGGAGATAAGGGTAAAAATAATGAAAAGAGTGGGACAGATAAGGGATTTTTGTGAAACTTGGATCAGTGACATTTCTCCAATGGCTATGAAAGTACTAAATGATAATACATCAAGGTCTATGAAATGCAGCATAGAATGGAATTCTGATACAGGGTATGAGGTGCTTGATAAAGGATATAGGCATATTGTGGATCTTTCTAGACAATATTGTAGTTGTAGAGCATGGATGATGAAGGGTATACCTTGTCCTCATGTAGTGGTTGCTCTTCACTACAAAAAATTAAAACCAGTAAACTACATCTCTCACTGGTACATTAGAGAAACTTACATGAACACATATAGTTTATTCATTCAACCAGTTTTGAATATGAAGATGCGGCCACAACTACAAAATATCTCTGTTATGCCACCTCCTATTAGGAAGATGCCAGGTAGGCCTAGAAATAATAGGAAGAAAAAAGAAGGTGAAACAAAAAAAAACTGAAAAGCTGTCCAAGAGGGGGATTGAGATTTCATATGGCACTTTCCATAGCAAGGGTCACAACAAAAGAGGATATCCAACAGGTGCACCTGCTGCTGGCACTAATGCAAATCCTGACCCAAGTTCATCTGCTGGTGCAAACCCAAGTACAATCCCAAGTGTAGCACTTACTGTTGGAAAAAGGAGAGGTTTTACTGGAAGAGGAAGGGGTAGACCACCAAAGGATTCTACAGAAAAGGTATTTTATTTAATTTGACAGTGTTGTGAGCTAATTATGCTTACCTTATACTAAGTATCTTCTTTTCTTTTCTTTTAGTGTGCTGACAGACCAAGAATGGTTAAAATGGGTTTACTTCATACACAAAGTGGATGCACAATTCTTAATTTAAGTTTACTACTACATTTACTATCTAAATTTTATTTACTATAATTTTATTTACTAAAGTTAACACTTTCTTCCTTTCAGCAGCCGGGAATGCCTAATGAGAGATTCAAAACTGTCAAGTCTTCAACATTTGTGACTGGAAATCTCGGATATACACCAAAAACTGGTGTAAATGGAAAGAAAAATAAACTATGACCTCCCGGCAACTACAAGAAATGAGAGGCGAAAAACAAATGCAAACAAGGTCCAAAGCTGCACACTTAAGTCAAGAAAGCTCCAATGTTCAATCTCTATGAGAAGTTGGTGTAGACTACATTTGAGACTGCATTTATATAGTTTCCCTTGTATAAAGCTTGGCAGTTGTGACTGCATTTAAGACTATATTTTTGATAATTCACTGATGTTGGTAGCTGGGACTGCATTTAAGACTATTTTTTGGTAGTTCACTAATGTTGGCAGTTGTGACTGCTTTTTGTAACTGTAATTAGTTCACTGATATTGGTGGCTGCTTTGACTGCATTTTGTAACTGTAATTAGTTTAACAGTACTGATCTTTTTGTAAATGTATTTGGCAACAAGATGTAATTAGCACTCATTTTTAGTTAATGATTATCCAGTTGTAGGTTCATTATTGCTAAAATTTGTATTTGTGCTTGTCCAGCAGTTGTGACTGCATTTATTAATGTTAAATTTATGTTGTGATGTTGTTAAATTTGTGTTCGTGCTTGTGCAGCAGCTGTAACTGCATTTAGTGTTGTGATATTGTATACAAATTGCAACACAAAGAACTGGGAGGAACCACTGAAAACAAAATCAAAACTGTCAAGTTTAACCTTACAATTTCATTACACAACAATTTAACTATACAACCTAATAGTTTTGTCAAAGGTAACACCTAATAATTGATACAAATTTCAGCCCCTTAAAACATAAAAAAAATAAAATAAAGCAACTTAGTTTAGGGCAGCCTTCTTGGAGCTCCTTTCAAGAACATGAATTGAAATAGAAAACTAACACCCAAAATACATACACAAATGAGAGTAGTCCATAGTTGTTTTTCCCTTTTCTTGGACTTAGCAAACTTGATCTTCCATTTTTTCTCATTTGCCTTCATCATCTTCAAATCATCTTGAAAATTGTACATTTGCAACTTTATTTTGTTCATGTCTATTTTGCTCTCCACAGATTTGGTTGTCCTAGTAGACTTGTCATCAACTATTTTGTGTTCATAAAATGCATAATTTGTCAAAGATTCAACTCTTTTCTCAAGCTCCCCAATTCTTCCCAACAATTTAGGAATAACAAATTTCGATCGTTCATCAATAGAATCATCCTTCCAAAGCCAAAAATCACATGATCTAGCATTCTAAAATGAAAGTAATTAGATTCGTATACATTATTCAAGATCAATGTTTGAAGGAAAAACTCACTTACCCCATGGTAAGGACAAGTCCAATATCGCCTACCCGAATTTCTTGAGGTCCATGAAGTTATCAAAGGCAAAAGTTGTCCATGTTTGAATCAAACCTTGACCAACTCATGATCTTCTTCTTGCTTACAAAGTCTACTCAAACTTATCTTAGTCATTAAAGTACCTTGATTAATAAAACAAGGTTTAAGAGAGGTTGAACAACACTTGAGGGAAGAAAAAATTATGAAAATGGCAACAAAATTAAGACAAAATAATCATCAATATAGAAATAAATCGAAGGGTTAAAAAGATTTAGTTACCAATTCTTCAAACAAATGCTCTTCTATTTTGATTTTGAGAGACAAATTTGGGAATTAAGGTTTCCTAGTTTTGAGCCCCAAATTGGCTTAAATAAGAATAGATCTGTTGGAAATTAAAGATGATGTACTTTTAATATTTTTAGCCGTTTACTTTTGTTATTTAATAGGTTGGACGCGCCTAAAACAAGTGTAACATACGCGCCTTAGAATGAGTGTCGCGGGGAGGTAATGATATCATTTTTATATAATTAAGGTGTGTAATAGATCACTTAAATAGTTTAGGTGTGGCTTCGACTTCTTGTATAGTTCGGAGTGAAAACGATGCCTTTTCCCATTATTTCACAGACAAAGTAAACGCAAAAAGCAGGTGGCAAAGACAGGTCATACATGGATCTCAAAGACAATAACTAACTTGCACTCCTACAATATCGAATTAGGTTCCACTCATTCTTTTATTAAAACTAGCTTAGGTGTACGCGTCTTTAATTAGTTCAAACGTTACACTAATATTTGTTTAAATAATAAAGAAGAATATAATAATTAATTTAATATCTTTTGAGTAGGTAAAGATAGAGAATTTATTTATTAAACCTAACCTTTACCAAGAATATTTTTAAAAGTCGATCGACATTCATCTACTATCTGTAAATTGCAACAAAATAATACAATGATAGAAACATCAAAATAATACAATTAAATCTAATCGTTACACACAAAATTTTTTTCAAAGTTGTCCGACATTTATCTACCACCTGTAAATAATAACAAAATAATACAATAATAGAGATATCAAAATAATACAACTAAACCTAACCTTTACATAAAAAAATTCCTCAAAGCTGGCTAACATTTATCTATCACCTGTAAAATGAAACAAAATAATATGATAAAAATACAATTAAACTTAAATTTTACACACACAAATTTCTCAAAGCCGATCGAGATTCATCTACGAACTGTAAACTACCACAAACTAACACACTAATAGAGATATTATGATAATACAATTAAAAATTTGAGTTGTAAAGAATATTAACGTGAATTTGACAATTCATTTATTAAGTTTTACGTTTTAGGTTCTTGAAAGAAAAAAAATTTTTATTTTAAAATATTCATGACTCTATTAACTATTACTTAATTAATACTCTTCTTTTACATGAAACTTTTATCCTATAAATAACGGTTTTTTTGTTTGAAAAGACAAGTACTCAAAAATACTTTTCTGTTGAGAAACATTTGAGAGGCATTGATCAAATGGTGGGATCACCAGTCCAGAATAGAAGAGCAACATTCTTGAATGCTACTTATCTTGTGGCTTAGTTTAATCCCGAAGCTAGAGTTGTTACTAATTTTTTGTTTGCTCGTGGAAGAGACTCCGACTGTCTTCAAGACGCGTATTATCGTCTCTCTAAGCCAAACAAGTTTTATTTTGAATTTCTCGTACAATTATCATTATTATTCTAATAGATTTAGTATATTAACTTTGTATTAGTATATCACTTTTTTTTGCATCTGTCATATTTTTTCACTCAGTATTAAAGAGAATAGATACAACATATAAAAAGTAAATTTGATGAAATGTGAGACGTTGCTCCATACTATGAGGGACCAGTTCCCTTAGAATCTCCATACTATGAGGGACCAGGTCCCTTAGAATCAGACACAGACAATAAAATAGTAAAGCAGTAGCAAACTAAAACTTTGCTGAAAATTAAAAAACACAAAAATTTAAAGTGGAAACCTCCTTGCTTAAGGGAGGAAAAACCATGGTTTGCCCTCACAAGCACTCAATAATTCACTACAATCAAAATCTTGATTATAGACTCAATGAAACTTAACTTTAAGCTTCATCAGTTTGTAACAACACTATTACAAACCTACCTTGACAACTCTGCCAAGAACTCACTTTAATATTGAATAACTCTAACCAATACCAACTCAGGTAACTCTATCTAAGCACTCTCAAGAACACAAAAAAGGCATTATTTTTATAACACGTGTAATTTTATTACAGACTCAAACCTGACTTAAGAACACTCACTATTCTAACACACATAAAAACTATAAACTTGAGCAATGTTGCAAAGTTGAGTTTTCACCGATTTTCACTTGAACAATCAGATTGTAAAAACTAGTGAATTGGGGAGCATTCTTTTTTATTTATAATTGGATAATGATTAGCGTAGAAATACAATTGGGCCAGGTGTCTTAACAGGTACAAGCTCACCTGCGCAGCTTGTTGCACTAACAGACAAAAATATGCAGGACAGTGACAGTTATACTAAATTTATGAAGACCCAAGGACCTGATCCCTTGTTGCCAACTGATCATCATCAAAACAAGATAGAGAAATTTTCCCCCTTTTTGATAATGAAAAACCTACCACAGATTTTTGAGCATCAAAGTTCATTCACCTCATACAATCTGAGTGATCACCACTACTGTCGATGAATGTTCCCCTATCATTATGCACCATGCTTCCCCCATCAATATGTCATCATGCTTCACCAACATTCTTCTCCCTGTCACTATGCCATTATACTTCATCAACATTCAACACATATGCACTTGGTAACTAATCCCTACCATATGAATTCAGTATTCCCCCTTTTGGCATCATTAAGAAGTGATAACAGTAACCAAGAGTAAAATAAGCACAAATTAGTTAATTCATGGTCACTAGGGCAACACTAACATAAAGAACAACTTTAAAGTAAAGACAAGACAGATGCAACACATAAAAAAGGATTCATTCATATATAAAAGTTAAGTATCATTTCAATGAAAGATTTAACTTTTCCATAGAAAAAGCCATAGGAATCTAAAATTTAAATAGTTAAAGGACTTAGGAAGATGGTTTGGAAAAGTAGAGCCATAGTATTATTTTCTGTAGCATGAAAGTGTAACAATTCTTTGATAGCTACTTTATCTCTACATTCAAGCTAAGAACCTCATCAGTTAGAGTTGAAACTCTCTTCTTTAGTTCAACATTATCAGTTCTAAGCTCTTTAAAAATACTTGGATCTTTATTAGAGAGATGTTGAATTGTCATTTGCAATTTGCTAATCTCTGCCTCCTTCGCATCTGTGTTGAGCTTCAATTCTTCTATTTCTTTGCTGAGCCCCCTTTGAGAGATATTACCTGATTTCTTCTGCAACACTCAGTTTTGATCATAGCTTTCATACCAAATAGTAGTAACACAGTTCTAGGAGTTCTATTTTCACAGACAACACCAAAATGATCAAACACTTTGTTATCCATAAGGCATGCCATGTTTTCCATTTTTTCCATGAACAACTTTATGTATGGCTCTATCATTAACACAAGTAAACTAATGCACTTAAAACTGCTAAGACACTCCATCACATACAGATCAGTAGCTGAAGCAATGTTTCTTTTTTGTGATCTAGGCAAAATTACTTTGTTAACAAAATCAAAGACTAATTGTAACTCACTTTTGAGTGATTTCCTATTTACTGCAGCCATAGATTTTCCTTTAACCTTTGATGTATTGGCCATAAACTCTATTGATGGTTGTTGTTTTGAGACAGTCCTCACACTACTGACAGGAACATCTAGAATTCTCCCAAGTAATTCAGCATCAAGATTCAGCTTCTTCCCTTGAACTGTAGTAGTCATCTTTAGTTTATCTTCAGAAAAATTCAATGTGGAATAGAATTCCTTGACTACCTCATCAAAGACCGTGGAAATGAATCCTTCCATAAGATGGAACCATTTTTATGTTTAAATAGCTCAACTAATTCCATCATGCCTGGTGTAGACACGTGATTTTGACCCTCCTCGATTTTAATATATATATATATACATATATTTCGGTATTAAATATTTATATTTGGTCCGATATTATTTTAACACTTATTTTATTTTTTATACATTTTTAGTTAAATAAATAAATAATTAAAGTTACATTTTGAATATTTTTATTTTATTTTATTTTTGTATTTAAAATGATATGAATAATTAAAAAATAATAATAATATTTTTCTTTTTAAATTTTTAAAAAATAAATAGTTTTAACACTATCTTAATTATATTTATTTGACTATTTATAATTTTTATTGTATTTTCTAAAAATATTAAAATTAATTAATTATTATATTATTTTTATTTTATTTATTTATTTATTATTTTTATCTGTTATTATTATCATTTTATTATATAAAATAAATAAATAAATAAATAATAAATAAAATAATCAAATTAAAAAATATCCCTTATCTGAAATAATCGTTCCCCCTAATTCCCCCCCCCCCCCCCCAAATCTAATTAAAAGACTCTTCAACCTCAGACAAAGACACGTACATTATTTCTATATCTACTTGAGATATAAAAAACCAGTCAGAGTAAAGAAGAGAGAGTGAAAACATTCAAAAATATTATAAAAAGAAAAAGAGAATAAAACATCAAACAAAGAGAGAAGAGATTATCAAGTCGAATTCGAGTTTCTGTACATCGTTCTTGTTTCTATATTCGTTTAATTTATTAGGTTCTTATCTCATTTTGTATTATTTTTCATAAGTTTCATTGCTATGAACCGAAGAATGAATGAAATATTGAAATAGTTTCCTGCAATATTTGGTATTTAGTATATGTAGTTGATTAATTATGTGAATTTTTATTGCTACGTGTATATACTATACGCAGTTATAATGTATTTTGCAAAATGATATACACCAAAACATGGGTACACACACAAACTCACTATTTTTCCATTCACCAATATATACAACATCGCACAGTGGGATAGAAATTTACACACACACACGGATGCACTGAAGAAATTTGAGAAATAGTATGAAAAAATCAGAAACCAATAGAGAAAAGATAGATAAAAATTTATGAATCAGTGATGCAACAATAACTCAGGAGGTTGCTCCGTTCATGTTACCCCCTTAAAAAAATTGACCATCGTCAGCCCCATTTTAAATCGAATCAGTCCCATTCGTACAGACTTCGGTGGAGTTTAGCCGAAAAAACCAAAACCGGCATACCCCATTTTTGCTGGCAACCAAATTCCACCCTGTTTCGATAAACCAACCAGCCCTGCACCTGCATAACCACCCCTTCTCTCTTTTTCCCTCTTCTTCAGAACCAGTGAACCAACAGCCATCACTGTTGGTCTTCTCCCACTGCTGCCAGCCACCACTGGCCGGTAAAATGCCTCTGACCGGCGATCCACAACTCCCCAAAATCGATCCCAGTCCGACGAACCCACGTTCACAGACTACCGTCGTTATCCCCTCTCCTCTTTTCCCGTTCAGATCTCTCCGGCGAAGCTAACAGCGCTGCGAACCTCCAAAATCACCCTTTTCCTTTGATTTTTGACCAGATCTGTTGGCAACCGCTACTGCTGCCGACATAACAGTATTCCAACCGCTACCACCACTATGCCATCACTAATTTCTCTCTATCATAATAGTTGAAGTTGAAATTTATGATATTTTATACTTGATTTGCTAATAAAGTTGGAAAAAATTTAGTACGTCTATTGGCTTGTAGAGAATTAAGTTTACTGTGCACGTTTTTTGAAAAAGGGAAATCTTTACCTTATTTGTTATTAATTAATTGATTTTTTATTCATTTATTTTAAATTTATTTATTATTAATAAATAAATAAATATAAGGAATCATAATAAAATTAATATAATAGGATTAATTTTTGTGTATATGTATCATTTTATTAGTATTATTATTATTTTTATTATTATCCACTTTATTTTTATTTTATTTTATAATTATTATATTATCATTAACAAAGATTGATAATTGTTTTTACTAAATTAATTTATCGCTAAATTTTTTTAAAAATATTTAAAATGTTCGTCTCAATTATGAATGCGGCGTGCACATCTTTCTGAGACATTTAAAAATTCAAGGATGCAATAATGCACCTTGACAAATATTTTTTTTTTCTAAAACTAACTTTCACAATTTAGTTAATATGAGAATATATAGACAGATTTTAAATATTAAAAATGAGCGAACTTAGGTCCAAACATAATTTATTAAAATAATTTAAGTCAAGATAAGCCAATAAAAGCGACCGTGCTAGAACCACGGGATTCGAGGGGTGCCTCACACCTTCCCCTCGGTCAACGGAATTTCTTACCCAGTTTTCTGTTTTCATAGACCAAATAAGAGTCATTTCCTTTTGATTAGGGATTCAAAAAGGTGACTTGGAACACCATAACTCAATTTCAAGTGACGACTCTGTAAATTAATTAATCCCTATCCAATATTGTCAGTTTAATTAAAAAAAATCTTCGACCTTTTACTCGACCCTCGATCAAAAAAGGGGTGTGACATCTCTGGCGACTCTGATGGGGAATAACATAAGAATTCGAGCTTTTGATATTGACTTTACTTGCTTTAATTATTTTGATATTATGTATGTTGGCCTTATGTGCTACCTGTCACTCATTTACTGCTTTGATATTGTTGAACTATTTTATAAATTGTCTTCTCTTGCGCACCCCCTCTGAGTCTCTGAAATAAGATAAAAGGAATGCAGCGTATCCATCCTACTTTCTTTTTGAGATAGCCGGAGTGTTAAGGCACCTGGTGAAGGATTATAGTCACACATGTTAGGTGGGGTTCGGATTGACAACGAAGGCAGAGTAGCACTGCTATCAAACAAGTTTTCCCACCCCGACTCGAGTGTCCGCTCGGGTAAGCCAGTCTAGACACCTATCCTTTTTAGGCTAAACTTAGAAGTATTGAAACTCAGAATCTGGTTATCCCTATTAAGTTCCTCTTTATTTGCATCATGTGCATTTGACTTAGCGGGACTCGGCACACGGGCCGGGTCTGTCTAGGGCAGGTGTTCGTCGTTAATGACCAATATGTGCATCCTACATTTTCTTTGACATTATTTTGGGAAGGGTATTTAATTATGGATCGACTTTAGATAACTTGGTAAAACGTAAGAGAATATTTTGTCCCCAAATTTAATAAATCATTTTTCAAAGAAATTAAAATATATATATATATATATATATATATATATATATATATATATATATATATATATATATATATATGTGTATTTTTTTTATGGTCTTCATGAACTACGAGGGTTTGATTCTCACTATTTAGCGGGATACGTAGGAAGCCCTTTTCGGGATACGATCCTATCTTTTGAAAATTATTCATAGATTTATTGGGGAATATTTTAAAAATATGATTACTTTCATGATTATTTTTCTAATCCTCAAGTCTAATTTTTATATATCTTAATAGCCATGAATCTTTAGGGATCATGAGGCTAAGTTTTTATAATAAAGAAAAGAAAAAAAATATATATATATAAATCTTAACAGCCATGAACCTTTAGGGGTCTTGAGACTGAGTTTTGTACGACATATATTTCAAGAACTACGCACACCTGATTCGCATCTTAATGAGACACGTAGGTAGTCCTCAATATATTCGGTGATCTTAAAAAAATTTGGTTGCCTTTCCTTCTAAAAAAAAAGAAAAAAAATTGTTTTAAAAAAGAAAAAAATATTATTTAATAAATTTCAATAATAAAATAAAAAAATTTGTTTCTCATATTTCAAATAATAATAATAAAAAGAAAAATGTGTTTCTTCATATATCCAGCATTAAGAACTATGCACACTTGATTCTCATCTTAGTGAGATATGTAGGCATCCCTTATAGGGTTCGGTGATCTTTTCTAAAAAAAAAGAGTTTTTGAAAAAGTGTTGCATTTTAACGCCTTTATTATTTCTTAGCGGTTAGTTTAAGGTGGTTTGTTTGTGGCATTTTGGTTGGTCCTCCATATTACATCAAGTCTAGGGAAGAGATTAATGTCCAGTAAGAATATAGAGAGTGACATCATGGATCAGACAAAGAGTTAAGAAAATGAGATTTTAAAGCAAGAAATTATGAGTTTGAGGCAACAAATGATGAAATTGTATCGATCTTGGGCCAGTGGGCTGCCTCCTCCGCCATTTTCCACTTTGACTGTACAAATACCGTGAGTTTTTCACCAAAATTACAAGGTCAGTTTTCTGTTGTTGGTTATGCGCCACAACATGCCTCAGAATCTACTCCAAGCAAAAATCATCCCAATATTTCCATCACTCATTCTCTAGATCTTCAGTATAAATCTACCACATTGATAGAACCACCTATAGTCTCTACTTCTGTTGCTCAACCCTCTACTGAGGCTTCCACCTTGTCTTTCATCCGGTGATTATGCTTCCTCAATTTGCTAGTGTGTCGATGTTCAACATTCTTGATGATCACTATTATACTCCTGAGATCACATCTATGTTAATTGGACAACTAAATTTTTTTCACTAAGAAGTCTGACATGACAGAAGAGCAAGAGAAAATGACTAGGAAAATGAAGAGCACAGAAAAGGCTATGAAAAATTCTCAGAGAATTGTAAATTATAAAGATATGGCATATAAAGACTGGGGCATGTCTTCAAGTGTTAACCTTTCCCCAAGACTTGAGATATCAAAATTTGAGGAACATGATGGTACGAGGATTCTGTAAAATACTTGGGACGATATTGCCATTAGTTGAGAGAGACAAAGAAAGAAAAAGAAAAACGTACCTATTGCTGTTATAGGGGGAAAACAGAGCTCAAGAGGACCAACTCAGCAATATTTTCAGTCTCAATCTCGAGCTTGCACATCAAATCTATATGGTCACCGGCAACAAGGTTCCTCTTTGCAAAATCCAAGATATTTCGTTCCACTTCCTCAGTATTCTTTGAACAATGCACAATTGTATGCTCATCTATTTTCTTATCCCCAATGGCATGCACCGGTTCTTCAGCATCATCCTCGACCCCCACATATTTATCAAGGAACTTCTAAGTCCAAGTTTCAATCGAGGCTGGAGTTTGCATAGAGGAGAAAGTCAAAGAATAATTTTATACTAATTGAGGAGTCGTATGCCAATTTATTCCAGAGTTTGAGAAAGTTGGGCATAATCACTCCTCTCCTTGAGTGTACTCCTGATCCACATTCAAGAAATTTTGATCCTCATGTACGATGTGCATATCATTCTGATATTGAGGATCACATTATTAAGGATTGTTGTGCTTTGAAAATAGAAATAGAAAGGATGATTCAAGAAAAATTAATTGTAATGCAAAACATTGACACTACGAGCGTCACACGAAATCCTTCATCAACACATGGAAATGCACAATACGTGGGAAATAATGAGTTAAGCATGGGAATCCAGGATTTATTTGTTGAAGGAAATGTGTTGGACAGTAGTAGAAGCTCTAGTCATGTTGATATGCAAACTAGTGACTAAAATCTCAAGCTCAACAATTGGGAAGCCATTCATTTCCTTACTTGGAAGGATTATTGGTAGTTTGTTTTGTTTTTTCTTTCTGTTTTTTTAAATTATTTCAAGATTGTAGTTCAAAATCTATCTTGTTTTATCTATTTGTCGTTTTCATTTAAACCCTTTTATCTTTTCTTTTAATGAAATACGGTGTCCTTGTTGTTTTGTCTTATTTTTAATTTATTTGTTTGTCTTCTTTACACAATACATTTTATGTTGATTCTAGTGTTATGACATGCTTGCAAAATTTTTAGCCAGATCTTAAAATCCCGCTTAATCATGAAACATTAAATCAGAGAGCTAAAGTTAGAAAAAGAGAACATCTGAGAAAATAAGTAAAGTGTTAAGGTGTTTGGGGACATAGTTACAACCTCACTTGAATATATTAAGGCAATCACTTTGTGAATAAAAATGATTTGGTCTTCAGTGAGAAGGTCCATCTCAAATATTTTAAATGAGATCAATCAGAGAAAATATAGTTTCCATAGTCAGGAGGAGCAAAAGAAAATTATCTCAAAAAATAAAAGCATGAGCCATCTACTATGAGGAAAGTACACCACACGTAGGCCTGTATGTTTCATGTGCATGAGAAGCAGTGACATACGTTCTCAGTCAAAATTAATGCTGAAAGGGACGTGTATGATTTTTATGTTTACTTTCGAATTGCATGTTAAGTACTTGCATTTTTAAGGATTGATATGATGAAGGCATTTCATTCTGCTATCCAAATGTTGTGTCATCCTTTGTTACTCTCTTTGAGCTTTAATTTTATTTTCTTTCATACACCTATTTTGAAATCAAAATAGAGTCTGAAAAAAAAAAGAAAAATAACAGTGTCAAGGAAAAGAGATATAGTCAGAAGAAGTTCCAAAATAATAGAGTCAAAAAAAAAAAATCTTTGTGTGTCTCTCTCTCAAAATAAAAAAGAAAAAAAAAGTCAAGAAAAAAAAAGCTAAGGTTAGAGGAAAAATCAAACAAAAGAATAAGATGCCTGAACTACATTTGACCCGATTCTTGATATGACAAAATACGTAGGCAACCTTACTCTGGGGTTCGGTCTAACCAAAAGAAAAATTCAAATTACCCAGAATGAAATAAAACTGAGGCAAAAGTTTATTTCATTAAAAGAGTCAATTTCAAAAGTTGTAATTCCCACCTTACTTCAAGTGTCGTTTGAGCTTCGTGATATCCTTTCTTTCTAACCTTATCCAAAAGCCAAGTTACAACCAAAAAAAGGCCTTCAGATCAATTTTTGAGAATGTTAAGGCTACACATGCAATGCATATGATGACACATTTTGGGAACTACTTGTCTTCCTCGGCATAAGGATTTAGGAGAGAAATGAGAGAGTCTTATTAGTGAAAACCCTTACGGGCATCGTAAGATGATGGTGAGTTGAGAGAAATGAAATGATAGAGTCTTATTTGTGAAAACCCTCACGGGCACTGTAAGACGATTGTGAGTTGAAGAAAAAAATAAATGAAAAAAAATGAATGAGTAAAAATGAGAGAGTTTTATTGGTCAAAACCCTTTTGGGAACCATAAGGAGAAAGTGAGCTAAGAAAGAAATGAAAATGAGATAGGCGTTGGCAAAAACCCATTGAGGTGCCACTAGTCGAAGGAGGATTATGATCTAGAGGGAGCATATTCAAGATTGATTCCATTGCACACTCAATAAGTGGACAAGAGTTGTAATGATTAGTGTGGGTAGATCAGGTTGTTTAATTCAAAATGCATGTCATGATTGATGGAATCGGCTATCACATCCAAATAAATTTTCTTCTGTCGTTTCAAAAAAAAAAGATGTTTATTGTTTTTCCATTTTATTTTTATTTTTCTATTTTTGATTTTTTGATATCTTTATTAGCAAATAAAAATTATTGTCATTTTTCTCGTGTCTTTGTGTCGAGTCTGTGTCATAATAAGTGAGAAAAGATTTCAAAACTGGCTACTAGTTTCTTCAATTGCACAAAGCAAGACAAAAAACCAACACATAAAAGAGACATGATTGTGAGCTGAAATAAGGCATGTAGAAAGTTTTGTCAACACAAGAGTCTGGGAACTCATGAAAATACCAAGGTTCAAAGGGTTTATTTGAGAAGCATGGCAAAGCAGAGATACTGTATTTGTTTCAGAGTCACTTCTAGTAGTCTGAGTTTGGGTAAAAAATGCAGCAAGTCGGTGATAGATTCTAATGGTTGGAGGCAAGGTTAAATATAACGAGGGCAAGAGTGATTGCCATGGAAGCTAAAGCCACAAACCTGCCACCAAGTTTTTTTAAACTCACAAGTTCTCTTTGATGAAACAGGAAACATGTTACCTTCAAATCAAGGACTTCAGAGCATAAATATCAAGGGATGCATTGCCTCATTTCCACAAATGCAGAAAGCAATATTGCTACACAGGTTTGATAATCAAATGGTAAAAATTCATTATCCTATATCCCTCAGAGACAAACTTCTTTGTCCAGATATTTTAGTTTTTAATTGCTAGGTGATATACTTCTTAAATTATACCTTGATTCCTAGAAGATGTATCTTTTAGTTGAGTCATACCCCTTGATTCTTATAAGACGTACCTTTTAGTTGAGTCATTCCCCTTGATTCCTATAATACGTACCTTTTAGTTGTGTCATTTCCCTTGATTCCTATAAGACATATCTTTTAGTTGAGTCATTCCCTTGATTCCTATAAGATGTACCTTTTAGTCGAGTCATTCCCCTTGATTCCTATAAGATGTACCTTTTAGTTGACTCACTTCCTTGATTCCTATAAGACGTACCTTTTAGTCGAGTCACTTCCTTGATTCCTATAAGACGTACCTTTTAGTCGAGTCATTCACCTTAATTCCTATAAGATGTACCTTTGAGTCAAGTCATTTCTCTTGATTCCTATAAGACGTACCTTTTAGTTGAGTTATTTCCCTTGATTCCTATAAGACCTACCTTTTAGTCGAGTCATTCCACTTGATTCCTAGAAGATGTACTTCCTAGTTGAGTCATTCCTCTTGATTCTTAGAAAATATACTTTCTAGTCAAGTCATTCCCTTTGACTTATAGAAAATGCACTTTCTAGTCAAATCATTCCAATTAACCCATAGAAGATGCATTTCTTTGTTTGATTTTTTCAAGAAGTTATGATGTGACTTCCACAAAAGTTCTCTGACGATAAAAAGGGGCAAAAATTTAATTCCTGTTGTTTGGAACTTTAATTTTCCAGAAAATAGAATATCTATTTATAATAATCTTTGTTTGGAATAATATTCTTTTTAGTTTCGATATGAGTTCAAGAGCCCACCTAAAGAAAAGGGTGAAGAAAAAGTAAGTCTAGGAGCCCGTCTAAAGAACAAGGTAAAGAAAGCAAAAGTCAAGGAGTCCGCCTGAAGAACAGGAGAAGAAACGTAAGACCAAGAGCCCGCCTGAAGAACAGGGTGAAGAAAAATAAAGTCCAGGAGCCCGCCTGAAGAACAGGGTGAATAAAAGTAAGTCCAGGAGCCAGCCTAAAGAACAGGGTGAAGAAAAAGAAAGTTCAGGAGCCCGCTTGAAGAACAGGGTGAAGAAAAAGAAAGTCCAGCATCCCACCTGAAGTACAGGGTAAAGAAAAAGTAAGTCCAGGAGCCCGCCTGAAGAATAGGGTGAAGAAAAAGAAAGTCCAGGAGCCCGCCTTAAGAACAGGGTGAAAAAAAAGAAAATCCAGGAGCCGACTGAAAAACAGGGTAAAGAAAAAGGAACTCCAAAAGCCCTCCTGAAGAACAGGGTGAAGAAAAAGAAAATCCAGGAGCCCGCCTGAAGAATAAAGCAAAGAAGAAGTAAGTTCAGGAGCTCACCTGAAGAACAGAGTGAAGGAAAAGTAAGTACAGGAGCCCACATGAAGAATAGGGTGAAGGAAAAGTAAGTTCAGGAGCTCGCCTGAAGAACAGGGTGAAGAAAAAGTAATTTAGGAGTCCACCTGAAGAATAGGATGAATTTTCAAGTTCAAGTCATGAAAATTCGAATCAAAATTCTAGAGATTGCAATTTTCACTTGCATTTTTTATTTTTAATTTTTGTTAGTCATTTAATGTAAAAGGCAGAAGTCGTTAACTGAAAACTCAACGGAATCTCACTCGACGTTTCATTCTTTCACCATGTTTTCTTTGAACTACTCGTGACCTGATTACCTTATAATTCGGGATAGGTAGGAAGTCCAAAATTAGGACTCGGATATTTTAAACGCATCTAAAATTTACCTAAATTCTTAATAATAAACTAAAGAAAAATTCATTTAACATAATAAATTAAATTAATAAATAATTATTAAGTTCTATTAATAAAATAATAAAATAAATAAAATATACAAATCTACTATATTACGCTAAATTTAATATTATCCCAAAAATTTAATATCTTTAAATTAAATAAAATTAAATCATATATTATAAGACAAATCAAACAAAAAAACCCTTGAAATATTATTCGAACATAAATTCTCCACAAATAAATAAATGACTTAAAATATATACAATATGTCACTCTAATATATATATATATATATAAATAATAAATTTTATTAGTATAAATTTTATTCATACTTTATTTTCACTAGTTATTAAATAAAATAATTTTATATTATACACAATTATGAAGACGTAAGTATTTACACAAAAACAAAATATTAATAAAAAAAATATAAAATCCCTTTTTTTTGCATTCACAGTACAATTTTCTATTTCTCTTTATTTTTATATCTATGTTAACAGTGATTTGATAAAAGGGAGAATAGGTGTCGATGGTTGATGGGGAAACAACGACTGGACCGAGGAGCGATGACCAATCATTGCCGGTGAAACTGTGGCGATGAAACTAGCGTGAAGGGGTGGTTGTGGGTCAGTGGCTGGAGCAATGTGTGTGATGGCTGGCGTTGGTTGTGATCCGCCAAAGAAGATGGTTCAGTTGGCCAGACCTGGCGTTCTATTGATGGTGTCGCCGAAACTCATGCCACTGGTGTAGTGACGGCAACAGAGAGGGAGAAAGTGATGGCAGCTACTCGGCCAACATTTTTCCGTTGAGTTATAGACGGAATAGACCACAAATAGGTCACATATGGTGATTCTAGTGTCGGTTCCACCATTAGTGGCGTCGCCGATGGTAGGTTTTGGGGACAGGATTGGGTCTCTGGTTTCTTTAACAATTTTGGCAAAAAATTTTGCCGGAAAATCTATATTTTATTTTATATTGATCCGATGATTTTATGTTACTCTCAGTCTCTTAATACTTCTTCTTCTTTCCATTTCTTCATTATTTTCTCATCTCCGATCTCTTACTGCATCTGATTTTTCTATTTCCAAGTATGTGTTTGTCAGGCATTTTTAGAATATGGATCATTGTTCTGTGTATGTGAGTGTTTGCATTGTAACAAGTCGAGTCATTCCCCGTGATTCCTATAAGATGTACCTTTTAGTTGATTCATTCCCCATGATTCCTATAAGACGTACCGTTTAGTCGAGTCACTTCCCTTGATTCCTATAAGACGTACCTTTTAGTTGAGTAATTCCCCATGATCTCTATAAGACGTACCTTTTAGTCTAGTCATTCCCCTTGATTACTATAAGACGTACCTTTTAGCCAAGTCATTTTCCTATAAGAAGTACCTTTTAGTCGAGTCATTCCCCTTGATTTCTAAAAGATGTACTTCCTAGTCAAGTCATTCCTCTTGATTCTTAGAAAATATACTTTCTAGTCAAGTCATTCCCTTTGACTTCTAGAAAATGCACTTTCTAGTCGAATTATTCCAATTAATCCATAGGAGATGCATTTCTTTGTTCAGTTTTTTTCTAGTAGTTATGATGTGACTTTCACAAAAGATCTCTGAGGATAAACTTGGCAAACATTTAATTCATGTTGTTTAGAACTTTACCATTCCAGAAAATAGAATATCTCTTTATAATAATCTTTATTTGGGATAATTTTCTTTTTAGTTTTGATGTGATTTCAAGAGTCTGCCTGAAGAACAGGGTGAAGAAAAAAAAAGTCCAGGAGCCCGCCTGAAGATCAGGGTGAAGAAAAAGTAAGTCCAGGAGTCCGCCTGAAGAACAGGATGAAGAAAAAAGAAAGTGCAGAAGCCCGCCTGAAGAACAGGGTGAAGAAAAAAAAAAGTCTAGGAGCCCACCTGAAGAACAGAGTGAAGAAAAAGTAAGTCCAGGAGACCGCCTGAAGAACTAGGTGAAGAAAAAAAAAGTGCAGGAGCCTGCCAAAAGAATAGAGTGAAGAAAAAGTAAGTCCAGGAGCCCACCCGAAGAATAGGGTGAAGAAAAAGTAAGTCTAGGAGCCCACCTGAAGAACAGGGTGAAGAAAAAGTAAGTCTAGGAGCCCGCATGAAGAACAGGGTGAAGAAAAAGGTAGTCTAGGAACCCGCCTGAAGAACAGGGTGAAAAAAAAGAAAGTCCAGGAGCCCATTGCAATTTTCACTTGTATTTTTCATTTTTGATTTTTGTTAGTCATTTGAATGTAAAAGGCAGAAGTCGTTAACCGGAAACTCAACGGAATCTCACGCGACGTTTAAATCATTCTCTCACGATGTTTTCTTTGAATTACTCATGACCTGATTCCCTTATTATCCAGGATAGGTAGAAAGTCCCAAACCAGGACTTGGTCACATCTTTTATTTTATCTTCACTTTTTGAATAATCGGAGGGTCAAAAATCATCTTTTCGTCTATTTCTTTGTATGAAAACTCTTTGAGATTTCAAAAAAAGAGAGGTTAAATGTAGACACGTGATTTTGACCCTCAACGAGTTTAATATATGTATATATATATATATATATATATACATATATATATATATATATATATATTGATATTAAATATTTATATTTGGTCTAATATTATTTTAACTCTTATTTCATTTTTATACATTTTTAGTTAAATAAATAAATAATTAAAGTTACATTTTGAATATTTTTATTTTATTTTATTTTTGTGTTTAAAATGATATGAAAATTTTAAAAATAATAATAATATTTTTCTTTTTAAATTTTAAATAAATAAGTAGGTTTAATACTATCTTAATTATATTTATTTAAGACTATTTATAATTTTTATTGTATTTTCTTGCAATATTAAAATTAATTAGTTATTATTATATTATTTTTATTTTATTTATTTGTTTATTTATTATTTTTATATGTTATTATTATTATTTTATTATATAAAATAAATAAATAAATAAATAAATAATAAATAAAATAATGAAATTCAAAAATATCCCTTATCCAGAATAACCGTTCCCCCTAATCCCCTCCCCCCTCCCAAGAGTTCTCTTATTAAAAGACTCTTCAACCTCAGAGAAAGACACATACATTATTCCTATAGATTACTTGAGATATCAAAAACCAGTCAGAGTAAAGAAGAGAGAGTGAAAACATTCAAAAACATTACAAAAAAAGAGAACAAAATATCAAACAAAGAGAGAAGAGATTATAAAGTCAAATTCAAGTTTTGGTGACATCGTTCTTGCTTCTATAGTCTTTTAATTCATCACGTTCTTATCTCATTTTGTATTATTTTTCATAAGTTTCATTGTTATGAACTGAAGTATGAATGAAAATATTGAAATAGTTTCCTGCATTATTTGGTATTTAGTATATGTAGTTGATTAATTATGAAAATATTCATTGCTACGTGTACATATACTATACACATTTATAATGTATTTTGCAATATGATACACACATCGGAACATGGGTACACACACAAACTCACTGTTTTTCCATTCACTAATATATACATCATCATTTAGTGGGATAGAAATTTACACATACACACGACGTACTGAAGAAATTTGCTAAATAGTATGAAAAAATCAGAAAGCCGTAGAGAAAAGATAAATAAAAATTTGCAAATTAGTGATGCAATAATAACTCAGTAGGTTGCTTCGGTCATGTTACCGCCTGAAAAAAATTGACCATCATCCGCCCCATTTCGAATCAAAATAGTCCCATTCATACAGACTCCGACGGAGTTTAACCGGAAAAAACAAAATCAACATACCCCATTTTCACCGGCGACCAAAATCCGCCCATTCTGACGAACCAGCCAGCCCTGTACCGGCGCAACCATCCGTTCTCCCTTTTTTTTCTTCGCCGATACCAGTGAACTAACAGCCATCACTATTGGTCTTTCCCTGCTACTGCCAGCCATCACTGGCCGGCAAATTACCTCTGACCGGTGACCCACAACTCCCCAAAATCGATCCCAGTCTGACGAATCCACGTTCACCGACTTTCATTGTCATCTCCTCTCCCTTTTTCCCGTTTAGATCTCACCGGCGAAGCCAACAACGCCACCAACCTCCAAATCCACCCTTTTCCTTCACTTTTTGACCTGATCTGCCGGCAACCGCTACTGCTGCTGACAAAACAGTCTTCCAACCGCTACCACCACTATGCCGCCACTAATTTCTCTCTATCACAATAGTTGAAGTTGAAATTTATGATATTTTATACTTGATTTGCTAATAAAGTTGAAAACAATTTAGTACGTTTATTGGCTTGTAGAGAATTAAGTTTACTGTGCACGTTTTTTGAAAAAAGGGAATCTTTACCTTATTTGTTATTAATTAATTGATTTTTTATTCATTTATTTCTTTATTTATTTTAAATTTATTTATTATTAATAAATAAATAAATATAAGGAATCATAATAAAATTAATATAATAGGATTAATTTTTGTTTATATGTATCATTTTATTATTATTATTATTATTATTATCCACTTTATTTTTATTTTATTTTATAGTTATTATAGTATCATTAACAAAAATTGATAATTGTTTTTACTAAATTAATTTATTGCTAATTTTTTTTTAAAATGTTTAAAATATTCGTCTCAATTAAGAATGCGGCATACGCATCTTTCTGAGACATTTAAAAATTCAAGGATACAATAATGCACCTTGATATTAAATATTTATATTTGATCCCGAACCAAAAGTAGTCAATATGGGTATCATTGGCTTTATTTTGATGCGTAGATTTCTGTAATGCCCCGATTTGCTGAACCAAAAAACTACACGGTGCTTATACCACAAGCTAACCCATGACTGATATTTGTACCTATACACTGCATAATATACATGTAAAATGCGGAAAACATGAACAATAATCCATAAGGTTCAACTGAATAAGATATCTGATAAATAGTAACATCCGTATGAGGTAACGAGTACCCAAAACAGCTGAAGTCTGAACTAAATTTGAAAGCCTTTAAATACTGTCTGAGTAAGGAGTTGAAGGAACATGTCTCCAACTAACTTCGTAAACTGAAAGCTAATCGAAGAAAATAAATGAAGTCAAATGTGACTGCTACTGCTGATCTAGAACTCGTGGCTCTTAACCTATGGTGTAACATAAAACAAAGCACCATAGCACAAATACGTCAGTACAACTGAAAGTACTGAGTATACGAGTAAGGTAGGCTATATGCAAAAGGGCTTACATACATGAGCAGTTCTAACAGACTGACTAATATGAATGTGAGAGTGCAAATATGCATACATAGAAACTGAGATCGTGAATACGTGATATCTAGATTTGTATGCTAATACATGGTTTATTGATATCTAACATGACTAATACTGGAATTTCTGATAACATGGATGATTGTGTCTGACAAACTTGAATCTGATGGAACTACCTGAGTTTCGTACTGTAGTTGAACTGACTGTATCTGATAGTCCTGGTATACTGAAATCTTAAGAACTATCATAGTTATTTTACTGAGACTGAGACTGAAACTATGGGAGGTAGTTGTTTAATCGACATGCCCCAAATGCGCTATAATAGCTGAGCTGGGGTCCCATCTATGCCCAGATTAGAAGGGTGTCAATACCGCACCACTGGTAAGGACAAGCTGTGAGTGACCTTTATTTGGAGGTTACTCTAATGCGAATGGTGGGACCCTGGTCTGGTAGGTCAAATCACCTCATCAACCCTAATCTGACAGGTTAAGATGTGTTAACCTACACTAGCTACGTAGTTCAGGAACACAAAGATGACTGCTAAGAATCACGCCCTTATCTGGCAGGTAAGTTCCCATACTTGGGTTCACTCGGTGCTAACTTCTACTCCCATCTGAAGAGATTGAACATGATTAACTGACTGTACATGGACTGAGTAACTAACTTCTATTGACTGATAGAATAGTACTATTATCTGAGATTTAACTGAGATCATGAGATTTCTGAGATTTCCAGAGTTACACGACTAACTGAGTTCTATAGATCATGGCTTGACTGAGTGTATCGTGATAACATGATATGGCTCTAGGAACACAATTATATTTTTTTGGGGTACAAGCACCCTCAGGACTCGATGGAAGGAAACTGACACACATGACTGACTTGATCATAAGAATAGAGTCCACAATTCACAATATCATAAGTAGGGGATTTCATACTACACTTGGTTATCAACATCTTATACGTGGAAGGGGATGCGCACAACATGTATATACTCGCATTGCTTAAATATCATGCTCATTCCATATCACAATAATAATACACAACAATAACGTGGAGTTCATGTGGAATCATAAATAATAGAATATGGACTTGTCATTTAAGCACTATTAAGTCATAAAAACATGGATTCTATCATTCTTGGCATTTTATCAAACACCTTGCATGCATAACTTTAGGCATAGGTGTACTTATCAATTTGATATTCTTAATCCATCCAAAATTCATGGGTTTCAACTAACCTACTCACATGCTTCATGAAAAACACATCAAGATACAACCTTGAATCCAAACAATAATCATCAACATGAATATAGTCATAACACAACAAGAAAATCACAATTTATAATTTAAAACATGATTCTTAAGCTCCATGGATGAAAGGGATCCATGGATGAACACTACGCATACCTTAGTGATTGAATCTTGAAAGAGATGTAATGTTTCTGAAGGTTCTTGAAGAAATCCTTAGGCTTACTCTTGATTTTTCTTGACTAGGGTTTAACCCCTTTGGGAGAGAACGTTCTTGTTCTTGAGAAGATGATCTTGAGAGGAAACCCTAATCTTGTGGTTTAGAGTGTATAAGAGAATTTTTGAGATTTTTAACCAAAGAGAATGGAAGATAATACGCTTCTTGAGGGTTATAAGTAGTCGGAAGTAAAGGAAAAAGACCAAAATACCCTTACTAAACTGCTTCCCAGTTGCTGAAAATCTAAGGCTGACGAAATTCATGATAAATCATCACAAATGTCGTCATTGGGGGGATGGAATTGATGGATTTCTGTCTAAGGCTTACGACATTCGTGATAAGTCGTCACACTTGTGATAACTTGTCATAACATGTCGTCACTGGGGCTGGTTTCTGCCTAAGGCTGACGACATTCGTGATAAGTCATCAAATTTGTGATAACTTATCAAAAAATATCATCACTGTGGGCTATTTTCTGACTAAGGCTGACGACATTCATGATAAATCGTCACACTTGTGATAAGTTATCATGAATGTCGTCACTCAGTTTTCCAAGCTGACATGCTGGAGTAAAATGGGCATAACATTTTTCTCCGATATCGGATTTAGGCAAAATTGGTATCGTTGGAAAGACAATTCAATTATATATCTGTTGGTGGGTGATGACCTCATAAATTCATATAATAACTAGAGATATGCTCTTTTGAAGTTGACTATACTAATATCCTTCTCAAGAATTCAATCGGTAAGGAAATTTTTTGATTCGTCTATTAGCTAGGACACTTTTAAGGCCTTAATATGCATCAACCTTGATCATAACACTACTAAAGTGCTAAAATTTATTACTCATGAGTTCGAAGCATGATCCTAAAAAATGCCTGAACTTTTGGGGTATTACAATATCTCCCCCTTGGGAATATTCATCCTCGAATGGGGCTGACTAAGCTGAGATTACTAATATACTGGCCTTAAGGGATGCAATATCTAAAACATGATGACATAACTGACCTACATGATAAGCTGAATATATTTGAACATACTAAACATGCATATCTGATGCATGATTACATGACTGAACTGTTATATGTATGCATGACTAAATGCAATGATATTTAGTTCCAAATTTGTAAATGGAAAACTGAACATGAGACTGAATAAGCTTAAGGAGGACTGTTACCTTAAGCTGAGTCTGAGTTACCGCAGAAGAGGTGAGGATACTTAGTACGCATATCTATTTCCCAAGTAGCTCCCTCAACGGACTGGTTTCGCCAAAGAACTTTGACTAGAGGGACTTCTTTGTTCCTCAGTCTGAGTCTGACAGTCTAGAATTTCGACCAAAATTTCCTCATAGGAGAGACTATTCTGAACGTTAACGCTCTGAATAAGGACTACAACTGCTGGGTCACCTATGCACTTCTTGAGCAATGAGACATGAAAGACTAGATAAACTGAAGCTAGATCTGAAGGCAATTCAAGCTAATAATCTACCTTGCCTAAATGATTGAGAATCCTGAAGGGACCGACATATCAGGGATCGATTTTCCCTTTCTTGCCAAACCTCTTCGCTCCCTTCATGGGAGAGATCTTGAGATAGATATAGTCATCGACCTCAAACTCGAGATCCTTTCTACGAACATCAGCCTACGACTTTTGTCGGCTCTGAGCAACCCAGAGTCTTTGTCTGATTAACTGAACCTTCTCTAAGGTGTCGAATACCAAGTCAGGACCTATGACTGAGGCCTCACTAACTTCGAACCAACCGATTAGTGATCTGCACCTCCTACCATAGAGAGCTTCGAACGGAGCCATCTAGATACTGGAATGATAGCAATTGTTATATGCAAACTCAATCAAAGACAAGTGGTCATCTCAACTTCCTTTGAAATCAATTGGACAGGCCCTTAGAATATCTTCTAGAGGCTGAAAGGTCCTTTCCGCTTGACCATCTATCTGAGGATAAAAAGTTGTATTGAGATGAACTTAGGTACCAAGACCCTTTTGGAACACTTTCCAGAAGTGAGAGGTAAACTGGGTACCTCTGTCTGAGATGATAGATAATGGAACACCGTGTAATCTAACTAACTCCCTGATGTAGAGTTTGGAGTAATCCTCGGCTGAATAAGAGGTATGGACTGGAAGGAAATAAGCTGACTTGTTCATCCTATCTATAATTACCCAAACTGAATCGTGCTGATGACGAGTTGGAGGCAAACCTATCATGAAATCCATGTTCACTTCTTCCCACTTCCAAGTAGGAATGGTGAACTCCTGCAGGGAACCACTTGGCTTTTGATGCTCTATCTTAACTTGCTGACATATTGAGTAATTAGCCATAAAAGTTGCAATATCTCTCTTTATCCCACTCCGCCAATAGATCTCCCACAAGTTGTAGTACATCTTAGTGGCCCCTGGATGAATAGAGTATCCTGCACCATGCGCCTCTTCAAGAATTCGCTGCCTCAAGTCATCCATATCTGGAACACACAGATGACCTTGACAACGAAAGACACCATCTCCCCCTTAGGAGAAAATCTCTACTCTCTAATTTTGAACTGACTCTTTTAGCTTGACAAGGCTAGGATCCTTGTCTTTCTTTTCTTTCACCTTAGAGACTAGAGACGACTCTGAACTACTCTGAACACATACACCACCCTCTGAAGAATCGACTAAGCAAACACCTAGTCTGGTAAGCTAATGGATTTCCTAAGCTCTCTTCTTTTTTCTATCCTCAACATGAGAAACACTACCCATGGAGAGTCTACTGAGAGCGTCGGCCACAATGTTGGCCTTGCCCAAATGGTAAAGGACACTCATGACGTAATCTTTCAAAAGCTCTAACTACCTTTTCTGATGAAGATTAAGATCTTTCTGAGAAAAGACATACTGGAGATTTTTATGATCGATGAAGACATCTACATGAACTCCATAGAGATAATGCCTCTAAATCTTCATAGCAAATACTACGGCTGCTAATTCAAGATCATGGGTAGGGTAATTCTTCTCATGAGGCTTTAACTGTCTGGAGGCGTAGGATATGACCTTACCATGCTGCATGAGGACACAACCTAAACCCACTCTAGATGCATCACAATATACTACAAACCCATTAAAACTATCTGGAAGAGCTAAAACTAGAGCTGAGGTGAGTTGAGTCTTCAACTCTTACAAAAATCTAACCACTGAAACTTGACCTTGTTCTGAGTCAATTTGGACATAGGGGATGCAATAGAAGAAAATCCCTCAACAAACTGTCTGTAATAGCCAGCCAAACCCAAAAAACTCTTAATATCTAATGGAGAGATAGGGCGAGGCCAGTTTCTTACCACTTTGGTCTTTTAAGGATCTACTCTAATGCCATCACCGGAAATAATATGGCCAAGGAATGCTACTGACCTTAGCCAAATCTCACACTTACTAAATTTAGTGAACAACTGATGGTCTCTAAGATTCTGAAGAATAATTCTGAGATGGTATGCATGATCGCGCTCTATGCGAGAATAGATCAGGATATCAGTTATAAAGACTATGATGAAAATGTCCAAGTACTGCTTGAACACACGGTTCATCAAGTCTATAAAAGTGGTTGGGGAATTGGTAAGACCAAAGGACATGACTAGAAACTCGAAGTGACCATACCGAGTACGACAAGCTATCTTCGGGATGTCACATTCTCTAACTCTGAGCTGATAGTAGCCTGATCTGAGGTCTATCCTAGAGAAATAACTGGCACCCTAAATTTGGTCAAACAAGTCATCTATACTAGGAAGAGGATACTTGTTCTTGACCATAAATTTATCGTGCTAACAGCAATCAATGCACATCCTGAGAGAACCGTCTTTATTACGAACGAATAAGACTGGTGCGCCCCATGGGGAAATGCTAGGTCTAATGAATCCCTTATCTAAGAGATCCTTCAACTGTTCTTTCAGTTCTCTGAGTTCTGTTGGTGCTATTCTATATGGAGGAATAGAAATAGGCTGAGTATTTGGAATAAGGTCAATGCCAAAGTCTATTTCCCTTTCGGGAAGAATGCCTAAAAAATCTTTGGGAAATACATCTGAATACTCATTTACAGCTGGGACTGATTCGAGATTGGGAGATTCGAAACCAGAGTCTTTAACATGAATGAGATGATAAACACATCCCTTAGATATCATTTTCCTTTCCCGAATGTAGGAAACAAGCTGACCCCTAAAAGATGAAGTACTACTACCCTTCCACTCTAGGATGGGCTCACTCGGGAACTGAAACTGAACTATCCTATTTTTGCAGTTGACTGTGGATTAGCAGGAATGAAGCTAATCTATGCCGAGAATGATATCAAAATGATTCATCTCTAACTCAACTAAATCTACTGACATGGCTTTTTGAAATATCATAAACGGGTAGTTCCTATATACCCGTTGAGCTATGATGGTTTTACCCACTGGAGTAGAGACTGAAAAGAGCTCTGCTAAAATTTTGGGACTGATTCCAAAATCGCCTGCTATATAAGGGGTAACAAAAGACAAGGATGCACCTAGATCTAGCAAAGCATAAACATGAATATAAAAAATCTGCAATGTACCAGTAACGACATTAGGAGAATTTTCTTGATCTTGTCGGGTCTGAAGAACATAGAGTCTATTTTGGCGTTGCCCACTAGTAGCACTGGAAGTGGTACCCTGCTAATTTGGGCGACTGGACTGGGTTGTGGAACAATTCTGCTGACCCTGCAGACCTGACTGCAGACACTCTCTAACCCTGTGGCCTGGCTTGCCCCAACCGAAACAAACATCGCAACCAACTCTACAGGTACCCTTGTAATTCTTACCATAAGTATGACACAGGGGATTAATTCGGGCATTGCTGACACTGCCCTGAGACTTAGATCCTGGTGCTCGATCTTTGTTTCTGTCTCTGAATTTCGGCACTGGGGAACTGGCGGAGGAAGGATTTTGAACTGCTAACTTAGGATGAAACTACGAACGGTTTTCTTCTTCTGATTTGGGTTGAGCAAAACTAAAACTGCCTGACCTTTCTCTCTTGTTCTGCCTCTCCCTAGTCCTAATCTTCTACTCCTCTATTTGCTGAGCATAGTCATGATCCTGGATAAAGGCATATCATTATTCAGCATCGCAGACCTATACTCATTTACCACGCTATCATTCACCCCTGACATGAACTTGCTCATCTTATCCCTGTTGTCAACAACCACATGAGGGGAAAATCTAGCTAGCTAAGTAAATTTGAGAGAATACTCTTTAACCGTCATATTTCCCTGCCTGAGGTTAATGAACTCTAGAACTTTTGCCTTCCTCAACTCTTGGAGAAAGAATCTGTCTAAGAAAGATGTGACAAATTCCTCCCACTCTATAGGACCTGCATCCTCTAACCTCTCAGACTTCCACTATTTGTACCAAATATGAGCAATATCCTGTAACTGGTATGCGGATAACTCAGCACTCTTACAAGAAGTAACTCCCATGATGTTTATGACCTTTTAGACTTATTCAATAAATTCCTGAGGGTCTTCATCAGACTTAGACCCAAAGAAGGGTGGAGGGTTCATTTGGGTGAAGTCTCAAATCCTAGATGCGACTGAGTTGGCCACTGTATTAGCCAGAATAACTGGTGGCCATTCATTTTGGGTAGCCACAGACTGAGCAAGTATGGTGAATGGGGCCCTAAACTCTGCATGAGAAATATGTTTGCCCAAAGGATCTTTAGGCTGAGGAGCTGGCAGGTTTCTTCTCTTTGGAGGAATGTTCTAAAATAAGAGAAGAATGGATTAGATTGAGAGTTTAACTTGAAATTATGCTCACTAGCATGATATGAATACTGAAAGAAGGGAAATTGTTCCTAAAACATCTCATAGCCTCCTGCACATAAATGTGGTGTGCAACACACCCATGTATAAGACTCTACTAAATGCGGCTTTCAGACTTCCTAGGAATCTATTGAACTTGGCTTTGATACCAAGTTTGTAATGCCCCGATTTGCTGAATCAAAACACTACACGGTGTTTATGACCCCGAAGGACCACAAACACCGTGACTGATATTTGTACCTATACACTACATAATATACATATAAAATATGAAAAACATGAACAATAGGCCATAAGGTTCAACTGAATAAGGTATCTGATAAATAGTAACATCCTATGGGGTAATGAGTACCTAAAATAACTGAAGTCTGAATCAAATCTGAACTAAATCTAAAAGCCTCTAAATACTGTCTGAGTAATGAGTTGAAGGAACATGTCTCCAACTAATTCTGTAAACTAAAAGCTAATCGAAGAAAATAAATGAAGTCAAAGCATATCGTCCTCGAATGAAGAGGACTCACTGCAACTCTGTACACTAAAATGTGACTGCTACTGTTGATCTAGAACTTATGGCTCTGAACCTATGGTGTAACAAAAAAAAGCACCATAACACAAATATGTCAGTACAACTGAAAGTACTAAGTATACGAGTGAGGTAGGCTATATGCAAAAGGGCTTAACATACATGAGCAGTGCTAACTAACTGACTAATATGAATGTGAGAGTGCAAACATACATACTTAGTAACTGAGATCATGAATACGTGATATCTAGATCTGTATGCTAATACATGGTTTATTGATATCTAACATGACTAATACTGGAATTTCTGATAACATGGATGGCTGTGTCTGACAGTCCTGAATCTGATGGAACTACCTGAGTTTCGTACTGTAGTTGAACTGACTGTATCTGACAGTCCTAGTATACTGAAATCTGAAGAACTATCTGAGTTCTTTTACTGAGACTGGGACTAAAACTATGGGAGGTAGTTGTTTAACCGACATACCCCAAATGCGCTATAATAGCTAGGCTGAGGTCCAATCTGTGCCCTGATTGGAAGGGTATCAATACCGCGCCACTGGTAGGGACAAGCTGTGAGTGACCCTTATCTGGCAGGTTACTCTAATAAGAATGGTGGGACCCTGGTCTGACAGGTCAAATCACCTCATCAACCCTAATTTGATAGGTTAAGATATCTCAACCTATGTTGGCTACGTAGTTCTGGAACACAAGGATGACTGCTAAGAATCACACCCATATCTGGCAGGTGAGTTCTTAACGTTGGGTTGACTCGATGCTAACTTCTACTCCTTTCTGAAGAGATTGAACATGATAAACTAACTGTACATGGACTGAGTAACTGACTTCTGTTGACTGACAAAATAGTACTATTATCTGAGATTTAACTGAGATCATGAGATTTCTGAGATTTCCTGAGTCTCATAACTGACTGAGTTCTATAGATCATGGCTTGACTGAGAGTATTGTGATAACATGACATGGTTCTAGGCACACAGCTATATTTTTTTGGGGTACAAGTACCCCCAGGACTCGATGAAAGAAAACTGACACACATTACTGACTTGATCATAAGAATAGAGTCCATAATTCAAAATATCATATGTAGGGGATTTCATACTACACTTGGTTCTCAATATCTTATACATGGAAGGGGGTGCACACAATATGTATATACTCGTATTGCTTCAATATCATGCGCATTCCATATCACATTAATAACACACAACAATAACGTGGAGTTCATGTGGAATCATAAATAATAGAACATGGACTTGTCATTTAAGCACTATTAAGCCATAAAACATGGATTCTATCATTCTTAGCATTTTATCAAATACCTTGCATGCATAACTTTGGGCATAGGTGTACTTATCAATTTGACAATCTTAATCCATCCAAAATTCATGGGTTTCAACTAACCTACTCACATGCTTCATGAAAAACACATTAAGATACAACCTTGAATCCAAACAATAATCATCAACATGAATATAGCCATAACACAACAATATAATCACAATTGATAATTTAAAACATGATTCTTGAGTTCCATGGATGAAAAAGATCCATGGATGAACACTACGCATACCTTAGTGATTGAATCTTAAAAGAGATCTAATATTTCTGTAGGTTCTTGAAGAAATCCTTAGGCTTGCTCTTGATTTTTCTTGACTAGGGTTTAAACCCTTTGGGAGAGAATGTTCTTGCTCTTGAGGAGATGATCTTGAGAGGAAACCCTAATCTTGTGGTTGAGAGTGTATGAGAGAATTTTTAAGATGTTTAACTAAAGAGAATGGAAGATAATACGCTCCTTGTGGGTTATAAGTCATGAGAGGTGAACGAAAAAGATCAAAATACCCTCACTAAACTGTTTCCCAGTTGTTGAAAATCTAAGGCTGACGACATTTGTGATAAGTCATCACACTTGTGATAAGTCATCACAAAGGTCATCACTGAGGGGCTGAAATTGATGAATTTATGCCTAAGGCTGACGACATTCACAAAATATCATCACTGGGGCTAGTTTCTGCCTAAGGTTGATGACATTCGTGATAAGTCATCACACTTGTGATAACTTATCACAAAATATCATCACTGGGGTCTGGTTTCTACCTAAGGCTGAGGACATTCCTGATAAGTAAAATGGGCATAACTTTTTGCTCCGGTATCGAATTTAGGCAAAATTGATATCGTTGGAAAGATAATTAAATTATCTATCTATTAGTGGGTCATAATCTCAAAAATTCATAGCATAATGAGAGATATTCTCATTTGTAGTTAACTATACCAATATCCTTCTCAAGAATTCAATCGGTAAGGAAATATTTTGATTCGTTTATTAGTTAGGACAATTTTGAGCCCTTAATATGCATCAAACTTGATTATAACACTACCAAAGAACTAAATTTTATTACTTATGAGTTTGAAGCATGATCCTAAAAAATATCTGATCTTTTGGGGTATTACAATTTCATATTTGATATTTTTAGTGGATTTCAAGACTGTTGTGAGGAGTAAAGCTTTGGAAGCAAAGTCTTGATTGGGGTATTTTGACTTTTTATATAGTTTATGGCTTAACTCTTTCATACTAATATGGATAGTAAATAATGGTATAAAATACTTGTTAAAGGTGAAAACTAATCATGAAAAATGACGATCTATGTTCTGTGCTCGTTTGGGGCCTATATGTGATGTAATTGTTGAAATTGAGATATGATGTGATATCTGTGACCGTATGGGTCCTATGTGGTGTTGATACTCTTGAATACATGTGAATAATTATATTGTGTTATTGAAATGCCTAATGTGGTTTTATTGGTATATTGTGATATATCCAAACTATTGGTATATAAGACATGTGAAAATTTATGGATTAAAAGGAAGTAATGAGCAAATATTAGCTCACGTAGTTATGAAATTATAACATTGTGGTTCTTTGTGGAAATACATCATGTGGATTACTTGTGAAAATACTCATTTTGAATGGTTGTGAACATTTCATCATCATTCTCATGTCATCATACATATCATTTCACTTGTTTGTTTTATTGCTTTATATATACTTGTTTTCATGTATGTGTTGATTTGTGTTTTATGTTATGTATGTGCTTTGAAAATACTAGAAACACTGAAATACTGAATATTGGTATCAAATATTAAATTTTACGGACTATCTCTGAAGGATCATCTAGAGAAGAGTTGTGGATATTGGTGATCTTGAGGCTGTGTACCAAACTTGAGGATGTGTTCCAAACTTGAGGCTGTTTACCAAACATAAGGTTGTGTGCCAAACTTTAGGCTGTGTGCCAAACTTGAGGTTGTATGAGAAACTTAAGGTTGTGTGACAAACTCAAGGTTGTGCACCAATACCATGCATCAACATCATCATCATCATTATCATATACATTGCACCCATTTTATTTTGTTTTTATTGTATTTGAATTGCTATATTGACTTGTCATCTAACTATTTGTTCTATATCATGACTTGTTAATGTCTATTATTCTATCTTCCTTTAATTGTTCTGGATGATCTTGATTCTACACGTCCCTCTTGTGTTCTACTTATATGTGGTATTGTATATATTTATATCCCTATCTTGTGTGTTGTTGTATTACATAAGGATATTCTAGAACTGTTAATGCAAGTAGTGTGGGCTACCATTGTGGGATATTTTATGATTGCAAGTGACGTGCCCTTAGTATGTATTCTGTATGCCTTTTTCTACTTTACTCGGTCGGCCTATGACACCTACTTAGTATAAGTGGATCGTACTCACTTCTACTTTACCCTTTCAGTGTAACTTAAGGTTTGGGTGTGCCTCATACTAGTTGATTTTCAGGTGCCTTCAGATTATTCAAGGTAGAGTTGGACATTCATACATCCGGAGTTCAGTTTTATCTTTTCTTTATTAGTTATGTCTTTATTTGTATTCAGAGATAGCTATTATTCATTTGTGGTTATTTTCTTGATGTATTTGACTCCTGGATTGTATCAGTAGTTCTTACACTGTTGACACCTAGTTTTGGACATGATTGGTATTTTGGATAAGTTCTTTCCGCATTGACTTGATTACTTGTATGATCCTTACTGTAGGGGTATTTCTATTTTTTCCCATTGTGTATCAATTTGAGTGATAGGTTTACTTTTCAAGTTACTCCACGACAAGTGCCATCATGACCCTTATTTTTGGATCATGATAAAAAGTTACCTCCATTTTAGAGGAACTTTAAGAATAAATTGAAACACAACGAAAGAAAATTAAGTTGGAGAATCTTATTGCTCGTCTGCGGATTGAAGAAGATAACAAAGTTGCAGAAAAAAAACTACTGCAAAGTCAGCAACATCAGAAGTAAATAATGTTGAAACTCCTCCAAAGAAAGAAAAGAAAGAAGTCTGATGTATATAATAATACACCAAGGAAGAAAAGGATAAACAAAAATTGATACAACTGTGGCAAGTTTGTCCACATGCTTCAGATTATCGTGCTTCAAAGAAAGATAAGAAGAAGAAGCAAGTGAATATGAATGAATACATAGACTGCTTGTGTACAATGCTTTCAAAATGTAATATGATAGGAAATCCCAAAGAATGGTAGATTGATTCAGGTTCCATCCCTCATGTTTGTTCTAATAAGAAACTGATTTTTTTCCTATACTTCATCACGACTCAGCGAGATCATTTTTATGGAAAATTTTGCATCGTTAAAAATAGAAGAAACTGGCAAAATAGGCTTGAAGAGGACTACAAACAAGATGGTGACTCGTAACAATGCCCTTCGTGTTCTTGAAATGTGAAAGAATTTGATCTCGACATCACTTCTAGTCAAGAATGAATTTAAATATGTATTTATTTCTGATAAAGTTGTAATCAGAAAGAATGATATGTATGTAGGAAAATGTTACCTCGTTGAGGGCCTTTTCAAACTAAATGTAATTGCAGCTAACATGAATAAAAGTTCTGTTTCTTCTTACTTGCTTTAGACAAATAATTTATGGCATGCATGTTTAGGACATATCAATTATAAAATTTTACAAAAAATAATTAACTTAGAAATTCTAAATTTGAAAGTAGTAATTTGCTAAAACATCCTTATAAGTTGATTGAAAGGAATTCAAATCTCTTAGAATTAATACATACAAATATTTATGATATAAAGGCAATACCATCTCACGGTGGAAAAAGATATTTATAACTTTCATTGATTATAGCGCTCGATTTCTAGATTTATATACATAATAGAAATGATGAAGCAATTGATGCATTTAAGCAATGCAAAAATGAAGTTGAAATACAACTTAATAAGAAAATCAAAATAATAAAAAGTGGTATAGATAACGAATATGAATCTCCTTTTGAAGAAATATGTTTGAAATATGACATTATTCATCAAATAACTGCCCCATACTCTCCACAATTCAATAAAATTGCAAAATATATGAATAGAACATTAAAGGAAATGATAAATGTTTTGTTGATAAGTTCTGATTTACCATAGAACTTATAGAGGAAAACTATTCTAACAGTTAGTCGCATACTCAAGCAAGCACCCCATAGCAAAACAAAATTCATTCCATATGAGAAATGAAAAGAAAGAAAACTCAACTTGAAGTACTTCAAAGTATAAAGGTGTTTGTTTAAGTACAATTTCCTGAACCCAAAAAAATTAAAATAGAATAAAAACAATTGAATGTGTTTCTATTAGATATGCAATCAATAACAAGACATATTATTTTTGGTTCATAAATCAAAAAATTCTGACATTCATGTGAATATGATAATTGAATTATATAATATTGAATTTATTGAAAGTATTTATCCTTAGAAGAATGAATGTGAGTCTTTTAGTGAAAGATCTAAATGACTTCAAGAAGAATCAAAGAGAAGTCCACCTAATGAGGAAAATTCAAGACATAGCAAACGTTAAAAGACATTAACTTTCTTTAATCCCAATTTCTTGACATTTTTAGTATAGAATGAGCCTCCAATATTTAAGGAAGCAATGTCTTCCTCAGAAGCACAACATTGGAAAGAGTCAATCAATAGTGAAATAGAATCCATTTGAATAATTATACATGAGATTTGGTTGATCTTCCTCAAAAAGTAAATCATTGGGTTTTAAATGGACCTTTAAAATAAACATAAAAGATGATAATACTATTGATAAATATAAGGCAGGACTAGTTGTCAAAGAGTCGGACAACGAGAAGGTCTTGATTGTTTCAACACGCACTCATCGATAATAAGAATCACATATATTCGAATGTTATTAGCATTAACCCTCATGTACGGTCTTCAAATTTATCAAATGAATGTGAAATACTTTCTTAAATGGAGAACTAGAGGAAGACATATACATAAATCTACTCGAAGTATTTGTAATTTCAGACAAAAAATAAGGTATGTCGACATCTTAACTCAATTTATGAACTAAAACAAGCATCCAAACATGGACATGCAAACTTTGACCAGATAATGTTGTCAGATAAATTTAAAATTAATGAGTGTAATAAATATATTTACATCAAGAATACTTCAAATTACATTGTCATTATTTTTGTATATGTTGATAATGAGTAGATAAATTTTCGACATAAATGTTACTAAGTGTATGCTTACTAGTAAGTTTGAAATGAAAGACTTAGGAATTGCGAATTTGATTTTAGGAATTAAAATTCATAGGATTCCTCAAGGTTTAGCACTATCTCAAACTCATTACAACATGGTACTTGAAAAATTTAAGTATTTGAACTTCAAAGTTGAAAATACTCAAATTGATGTAAATCTTGCTCTTACAAAGAACAAAGGTCAAAGCAAGTCTCAATCGAACTACGCTCGAGTGTTAGGAAGTTTGATGTCATAATGAATTATACTTGACCATATACAGCTTATGCCTTAAGTAAACTAAGTTGATACACAAGTAATTTTGATCAAATTCATTGGATGACAATAAAATAAATTTTGAAATATTTAAAATCCACTTAAGATTATGCATTGCACTACAATAAATATCCTGTCGTAGTTGAAGAGTATAGTGATGCAAATTGAATCACAGGATCATCAGAAGTAAAATCAACAACTGGATATATTTTCACTATTGGTGGAGAAGTAGTGTCTGAAGAATCATTCAAACAGACATATTTAACTTGCTTTACAATGAAATTTGAGTTTATAGTTTTGGATAAGACTGATGAAGAAGAAGAATGGCTACGAAATTTTTTAGATGATATTCCTATTTGGCCACAATCGGTGGCTCCTATATGCATACATTATGATAGTCAAGCAACTATAGGACAAGCTGAAAATGTTATGTATAAAAAAAAAGTCATGCCACATATGATGAAGAAATAATACTATTAGACAATTATTCTCTAATAGAATTATTACAATTGACTATGTAATGTTAAAAGATAATGTGTTGGATTCGCCTACAAAAGGGCTAATTAGAGAGGTTGTTGATAAATTATCAAAAGGGAATGAGATTATGACCGAGAACAAGTCTATATAATGGCAACTCTTCCTAGCTGACTAGATATCCCAAGATTTAGATTCAAGGAGATCAAACAAAGTTATGAATGACAGTTCAACATTGTCACTAAAATTATATCTATTTTCATGATAAGACAATGTTCAGAAAATAAGGATAAGGCTTAAGGTTTGAGAAACTTTTTAATGATTTCTAAGTTTGCAGATATGACCAAATAGTTTACCTATATGATTACACATTTATGAATCACCCATCTGAGTGTGAAGTGTAAACCGCTGTAAAGAGAATTAGAGTAAGGTCAGTTCACTACGCACTCATGAAATCAATGCATGCTCATGGTTGAAATGAATAAAACAATAAGAATCAAGAACAGTTAAGGAGGACACATGTTGCCTAGGTATACATAAAAGCTCGACGGTTCAAGGATATCAAATCTACTGATTGACCAAGGATAACCGATGTATATTCACTATGGAAAGTTCAAAGAAAAACCTACTTATCCAGATGTGATTGATCCTTACTTGTAGATCACACAGTTTTTTATGAATAATTTCATAAAATAGTCATTTTTCATTCATGTAGGAAATTCTTGAGTTTGTGTTGAGGTGTGAAAGAAAAATGAATAGACACCAAAGAAAAGGTACATGTTGAAAGATACCTTTTCACTTTGAGTGTTTGTAACCTTTTTGATGAGTTGTGATTTTTTTGAATAAGTGTGTTTGTTTCGAACAAGTATATTTTTCCAAATGACACATTTTTTTGAGTAGGTATGGTTGCACCTGTTAGTGGCTATAAATATTCAGAAGCTTAGCCTCATTTCAACTACTGAAAAATAAAATACTTTTTACAAAATAAAAGCAAACTATTTTTTCTTTCAGCTTTGCAATTTTTCTAAAAAGAAATAACAGTATGTGCGATTTACTCTATTTTTTGAGTTCGCTGAAGTTCTGCAATTTTGATTACCAATATTGCAGAATAGTGTTGTATTCTATCCTGGGAGGAATTAATCAAACCTTGGGCAATTGTGTGGGGATTAAATTTGAAAAAATTAAATAACACCACAACTTATTTTTACTAAACTACATAAAATTCCTGCCCTTTTCATTAATTACCAAAATTATTTTTTTAAACGGGCAGATACATCAACAACTCATAAATTTTCAAATACATAATTTTAATTATGTATCTCCCTTTGGTCTAGTAATCTATTATGTATCTCGACCAAATAATTTCAAAAATGAATATATCTCAGTAATCAAAATTATGTATCTCAACTTCAAAATTATGTATTCAGATGTTAATTATGTATTCAAAAATTATAAAATAAGAAATTATTGATAATTTAACAAAGAATAAGACTAGAGAATAATTAAGAGTAGATTTATTGAAATTTATGCAAGTTTTACATTGAATTTTTACAAAAACATAATTTTCGATGGGTTTAGAACTTGATTTTTTCTATCAATTTTCTGTTTCTGTTTCTGTTTTTACAGGAATACCATTTACTATGCATTAGAAGCTTTTTTAACCTCTCGCTCTTTCAAATAAATATTAGGCATGTGTTTGCTCTGACGGATCATTTCTCCTTAAAATTTAAATCATATTCACCTTAGAAGCGGGACAAGTGTACAATTACCCAATTGGAAGATCACTATTTTAGACATTAAAAATTATGGGATATTTAATACTCGCTTAAAATCAATTTCAAACCTTTGAAATTAAAGTTAAAACAATGAAACTTAAAACTAACATGCAGAGTTATACAACCCAAATCGTTCAGTCAAATCGAACCAGCGAATCAAGTCAAATAAACAAAATTGATTTATGGTTTGATTTGGTTCATTTAACGTTAGGAAAAAATCAAGTTGATTTAACGTTATAAAAAAATCAATCTTTTTTTATTTGATTTGGTATTACCAAGAAAAAAAACTTAACAAAACTTAACCTGCTCAAACCTAACCGACACAATATATATAATTTTAATTAGTTAATACATAAAAAATATTAACTATAATCTACTTTGTAAATATTTTTCAAATCACTCTAGACATATTACGTGTAAATATTATTTTTTTATCAATTCAATTAGACATCCACAGAACTTTCAAAGCAAGATATCGCTCGAGAAATTTTTATTTTAGAGTCGAGAAGAAAAAAAGTAAAAAGAATATCTTTTGGATATATTATGTTTTTGTTAGAATTTGGTTTCTAATTGTTAGTAATTTAATGATTTTTCAAATGTTCCTTTTTTCCAGATCTTTTATAATCCAATTATACTTTCATTTATAGAATAATTGTAAAAAAAAAAATAATGGAAACCGAAAGAATGTACTAAAGTCGAAATCGAAGAAAATGACTGATTTGATTTGTTTTGTTTGTAGATTGAATAAATCATCATTATTGATTTATTAATTTTTAATGAAAAATCAAATCAAATCGATCTATGTACACCTCTACTAACATGCATAGAGTTTCGCTTATTGGATGTGCAATTCAAATTCCAAAACTATTTAGGTTTGACAATTTTTCAATTTTAGAGTACCAAATCTAACGAGAAGCTTACATTACTCATGTGAGGGTAGTTTATTTTTTGACGAGTGAATATTTTCTTATTTTAAACATAAAATAGAAAAGTAATGTTAAATTCAATATTTTATTTCCTAATAAAAGGTTTAGCTAGAAAAAAAAAAACTAAAAAACTAAATTATATCCCTAATCATCTATCAAGTTCAAGAGAATGTTAACCACGATATTAATTTTTATATTATTTTATTTTTACTTTTTAATATGCAATCTTCAATATCGACCATAGAAAGTATGAACCTACTTTATAATAATCACTGTTAATTTTCTAAAATTTGATCTTAGATGTTATTAGTTTGGTACTTTTTCGGGGAAAAAACATACTATTGTATCAGTAAACTTTTATTGAAATTAAATTTTAATTGTTTTGGCATTTTTTAATGATAAATGTTAGAAGAATATATGAGCTATTGTAATATAAAGACCAAATAGTAAAATTTCTTAAAAGAAAAGGGAGAGAAATAGAAAGAGACTTAAATATATAAATGAAAGAGTAAAATAGATAACTTAGTAGTATTTTATTTTTGGGGAAAGAACAAAAATAATACCTAAAACTAAAATAATTTCACAAAACTAGCACCTAAATTAAAAAACCCAGTAAATAGCAATCAAGCATCACTATTCGGCCATTAAGCATCACAATTCAACTTTTCCTTTTGCAAAGCAAAAGTGTGGATTTTGCATATTAGTTACTTCTCGTTTTTTCCCATTTTTTTTAAAAAATGCTAGTTTATTTAATTTTTTAACATAACAACCTCCAACATTATTGCAAGTCCAAAAGAGGAACTATAAATAAAACAAGTCAAACATCAAAAATAAAATAGATATGCACATTCTATACAATTTTTAACTACAATTACTATTTAGATACATATTTTATACAACTCTGTATAGTTTCTACATGCATTCTAAAAAATGTATCAATCTAGTATAAGAGAGTATCAAGTGAGTATATGGACACTGCAAGTGTATCAATTTAGTATAAAAGTGTATTAATGAGGTATAAAAGAGTATCAATTGGGTATAGGGACTGCATGTACTGGCATGGAATTTTCTTTTTCTTTTTTAAAAAGTGTATCAATATAGTATAAAAGTGTATCAATGTGGTATAAAAGCGTATCAATTGAGTATAGGAACTGCATGTGTCCAATTGAGCCAAATGGCTAAAAAGAGAAATTACTTTAGCCGACTGGCTACAACACATCCACCTTTTCAATTATGAGCCTTTTTTTTAAATGGCCATGCCATGTCCTTTTCTCTTTATTTTTCATTAGTGTGTCCCTTTTACATATGAAGTGGGGATTTTATATAGGCATTATATGTCATGGATAGATGGGCAATCAACAGTAAGTGGTCTCCACATGGGCAGCCACTTGCTTTATTCACAATACTCCCCCTTGGATGTCCATGTACAAAGAAAATTTTTAAAAAGAATAGGATGTACATAATTTTTTGTAAAATGAATTGTTTACTGCCTCATTAAAGACCTTATCAGAAAAATTTAGTGGGACAAAATTTTGGTTAAGGAAAAAAAGTCTAGTGCATATTTACTCCCCCTAATAAAACCATCACTTAATATCTTGGAAACAACGCATTCCAATCTTGTATCTCAACTTCTCAAAAGTTGATGTTGGCAATGCTTTAGTGAACATATCTGCTAAATTATCACTTGAATGAACTTGTTGAACGTCAATTTCACCTGTCTTTTGAATATCATGAGTAAAAAGTAATTTTGGTGAAATGTGTTTTGTTCTGTCTCCTTTGATGTATCCTCTTTCTAGTTGAGCTATGCATGCAACATTGTAATCATATAATACTATTGAAATATCCTTTTTCAAAGGAAGACCACATATTTTCTGGATGTGTTGAGTTATCGACCTTAACCAAATGCATTCTCGACTTGCTTCATAAATGGCTATTAACTATGCATGATTTGAAAATGTAGCAATCATGGTTTGTTTAGTTGAACACCATGATATAGTTATAACTTCACATGTAAACAAATAATCTGTCTAAGATCGACCTTTATGTGGGTCAGACAAATATCCCGCATCTGCATAACCAATTAATTGTGAATCGAACTTATTTGATTAAAATAGTTTCATATCAATAGTTTCTCAAAGATATCTGAATATATGCTTAACATCATTTCAATGTCTTCGTGTTGGGAAGAACTAAATCTTGCTAATAAATTCACAGCAAAATATATATTTGGTTGTGAATTACTAGCAAGATACATCAATGTCCCAATTGCACGAAGATATGGTATTTCAGCACAATACGTTCTTCATCATTTTCATGAGGCAGAAATGGATTTTTATTAATATCAAGTGATCTCTCAACTGTCGAGATACTTAATGAATGTTCTTTATCCAAGTAAAATCTCTTTAAAATATTTACAGTATATGTGGATTAATGGGCAAAGATTTCATTCATAAAATGTTCAATTTGTAGACCAAGATAAAATTTTATCTTTCCGAGGTCTTTCATTTCAAATTCTTTTTTCAAATATTCTACCGTCTTTGAAAGAACCTCAGGAATTTCAATGATATTCAAGTCATCAACATATATAACTATTACGACAAATTCAGATCCAGATCTTTTAATAAAGGCACAAGAACAGATTGAGTCATTTTTGTACCCTTCTTTCAATAGATATTCACTAAGACGATTATACCACATGTGTCTTGATTATTTTAATCTATATAAGAATTTTTTACGCTTGATTGAATAATTTTCTTGAGAATTTTATTCGCTTCAAGCATTTTGAATTCTTCAGGAACTCTCATAAAAATGTCATTATCTAATAAGCCATATAAATAGGTTGTGACAACATCCATCAGATGCATATCAAGTCATTCACGAACTGCCATATTTATAAGATACCTGAAGGTGATCGCATCCACCATCGGAGAATATGTCTTCATATAAATAATGTTGGGTCTTTGCAAAAATTCATGTGCAACAAGTCGTGCTTTATGTATTACGACTTCATTTTTCTCATTTTATTTTCGAACAAAAATTTATTTGTACCCCACTGGATTTATACCTTCGGGTGTTTGGACTGTAGGTCTGAAAATTTTACATTTTTCAAGTGAAGCCAATTCAATATTAATTGCATCTTTTCATTTTGCCCAATCATTTCTCTGTCAAAATTCTTCGCAGATTTTGATTCAAGATCCTCATTTTGTTGTATTTTCTTATTAGCAACATTATAAGCAAAAGTATTGTCAATAATTATATCATTTCGATTTTATATTTTTCTTGATGAGACAAAACTGACTGATATCTCTTTATTTTCATTATTTTCAGGTACCTGAATCTCTTTTGAGGTCTTTTCAATTGTTATGTCTTGTTGTTCTGTAATACCCCACACTTTTCTAAATTCAATCCAGCTCATAGTACATGTACAAGAGGCTTAAAACCTAAAAATTTGGCAAAGTGTTGGGACTTAGTCTTGTTTTTGGGGTTCCGAACTTTAAAAATTTTTAAAGTGAGCTTCCCGACCCCGATACATAAAGTTTTTAAGTTGATTTATGTTCAAGGGTGTAAGCAGCACGTCTCGAGTAAGTTTTAGATTTTTCGGACGAGGTTTGGACCCTGTTTGATTTCCCAAAGCAGTAACTCATCACGATTGGACCACGTCACGGTGAGTATAGCGATGAAGGAGGTCATCGCAATGCTGTGAAGGTTAATTCAGCAATTGTTCAATTTCTAGTGAGTCACCGCGATTGCACCGCGTCGCAGTGAAAATTGCAATGACAGCCTTGACACATCGCGGTGAGGGTCTAATCCAATTTCTATTACAAATTTTAATTTCCCAGGGATATTTTGGTTTTTTCCCATGGCCCCAATTCATGAAAAACACGGGATTAAAGACTTCAAAAGCACATTTGGTCATCTTTTATTCAAATTCACTCAATTTAAAACCATTTTTTCTCAAGAACAAACCCTAGTACTTCAAAGATTCAATCTCAAGTTCAAGAAAACCACCAAGAACCTTCAAGAATTCTTCAATTAATGTATTTTAGATGTTCATTCATGGGTTCCTTTCACCCATGGAGTCCAAGAACTCAATTTCAAATTTAAAAGATCAATTTTTACATGTTATCGTGAATTTTAACCATGAATTCTCACAAATTTCAATTTTATATTATGTTTATACATGATTTGTTGTTGAAGTTAAATCCTACACATTTGAATGATGATTACTCATTGGATTGTACCTTAAATTGTAATTTAGAATTAAAATCATGATATTACTACATGTTTAAAACTATTCCCATGTTAAAACAATGAATTGCAAGTGTTTGATAAAATGCCCAAAGGAATGAGTTTTGGATAATGGTTACTTATCATGTCCTAAAGGTTTTGTAGGGTCTTGTTGTTATTACTATCGAGTCCTGGGGGTTTTGAATACCAAAAAATAGTTGTTTATCTAGTCTTTAGTAACTACAGAATAGTTTAGGATAGTTATGAACATTTTCAATTCAGTCAGTCACCATAAACAGCTAAACTTAGTTCAGTCCAGTATTTCAGTGTCTTTCAGTTGTGACTAGGATTTAGCACCGAGTAAATGCAGGGATGATGGCTTCCCCGTCAGTTAGGCAGAGTCATTGGAAGTAATACTTATATTCCAAAACTATCTAACTAGAGTAGGATATGAGGTGTCACCCATCATTTTAGTCTTGACTACCTCTTAAGGGTCACCCATCAGTTTAGGCTTGACACCCTGGTCCTTTGGGACATCAGTTAGTGGATCCACCTAGCCATTGTTAGTACCTGTGGCATGGTACTACCGCTTTTCCAACTTAGGTTACAAGTTGGACCCTGATAATACATTGGGGCATATCAGTTATAGTTAACTCCCACAGTCTTAGTTCAGTATTTAGTGTAGAGTACAGTTTCAGATTTGCTTGACCATAGCATACAATTATCTGTTATTTAGTATCAGTATTTTAGTACTTCAATTTATAGATTATCTCAGTATCATGTTATATGTTTGGTCATGCATCCTCAGATTTTACAGCTTTTACATATATTATTGTATCAGTTATCTCATGTTATTTATTTAGTGATGTATTATTCATGTTCATAAACCCATACATATCATCCTAACCTCATTTAGCATACCAGTACATTTAAAATATTGAACGCATACTCATTTCTTGTGTTATGATATCTCATATCATATGTTTAGATGCTCAGGTTCTCAACCGTACTTAGACATCCCAGTGCATCCGCAGCAGTAGCAGTGGTGAGTCCTCATACTCCAAGGACCAATGATATTTGTGTCAGCATTTCTTTTTAGTTTAGTAGTCAGTCGGAGTTAGTTAGGGACTTGTCCCATTAACTCAACAGTCAGTCTATTTAGAGGCTTTCAGACTAGTACAGACAGATAGTTAGTTTTTAGTCGTATTATCAATTGCTTTATCAGTATTGAAAGTATGTTTCAGATATGTTAAACTATGATTTAGTATTAATTTTTAGTTGTTAAAAACCTTATAGCATTTCCAGTTAAAGTTCTGCTCATGTCTTTATTATTTTATTCAGTGCTCACATTAGGTACCAACTCATGGGTTAGCTTGTGGTCCTTTGGGTTGTAAGCATCGTGTGGCATACAGGGTGTACTCTCGGGGCGTTAAAAAATTGGTATCAGAGTCTGAGGTTTTAAGGTGTCCTAGGGAGTCTGAAAGCCACCTTGAATAGAGTCTTGTGCATGTGTGTAAAGTACGCCACACTTATGAATAGGAGGCTATAAGATATTTTAGGAAAATTTTCCCTTCTTTCAGTATTCATGTCGTGCGAATAAGCATGAGCCTAATTTAAACTCTCTGTCTAACTCAATATTCCTTCCATTTATAGAACATGCCTCCCAAAAAGACTAACGAAAGGAGAAAGAAGAATCAGCCTGCACCTTCACCTATTCAGGAAGATCCCCTGAACAAACATGTTTCTTATGTTAAATTTAGAGCTGCATTCACCACTCTAGCTGACTCAGTATCATATCTAAATAATCAACAGGTTTCTATCCAAGCCAATCTAATGGCTAATGCCGCCGCAGCTAGGATTCAGGATTTTACCGGAATGAATCCTCCATTGTTTTTGGGATCCAAGTCTGATGAGGATCCGTAGGAGTTCCTCGACATGGTTCAAAAAGTAACTAACATTATGGATATGACTTCTAGTGAAAGTTCTGAATTGCCTGCTTAGCTGCAGGATGTAGCTAACACCTGGTTTAAGTAGAAGAAAAAAGATAGAGGCGCAGATGCAGGACCTGTTGAGTGGGAGGAGTTTGCTACAGCCTTCTTAGATAGATTCCTCCCTTTGGAGATGGGGGAAGCTAAGGTGTTAGATTTTATTAACTTGAAGCAGGGAAATATGAGTTTGAAAGTGCATTCTCTTAAGTTTACACAACTAGCCAGGTATGCTCCTCATGTAGTGGCTGATAACAGGTTTAGGATAAGCAAGTTTGGGTCTGGGATATCTGATAAGATGGTCAACAAGTGTAGGACCATAATATTGATTAAGGAGATGGACTTTTCTAGGCTGATGGTCCATGCTCAGCAGATTGAAGAAGAGAAGGCTAATAAGAGAGAGAAGGAGAATAAGAGGGCTAAAATAGGTAGTTTTAATTTTACTCAGCCAAAGTCAGAGGGTGGTAACCATTCTCAATTTCTTCAAATATCTTCGGTCTCAATTTTGTCTTAGGCTAGTGCACCAGTGTACAAATTCAGAAATGATAATCGGGATAGGGTGCCAGGTTCTAAGTCCCAGGGCAGCGTTAACAGTGGTCTTACAAATCCTCTTTGCCAAAAATATGGTAGAAAATATTAGAGAGAATACAGGTCTGGCAGCGACGTGTCTTTTGGGTGTGGCTAGCCAGGCCATAGGATTCGAGTGTTGAGTGGTGGCGTAGAAGGGTAGGGATGTGCGCCGTCAGGGCCAGTCTCATTTGTCATCAGCATCAGCAACAACAGGTCACCCGATTCAGCAGGGCGCCACTTCCAGTGCTAGCAGCTGTCAGCATCCAAATAGGTTTTATGCACTACAGTCCTGAAAGGATCAAGAAAGTTCTCCATATGTAGTTACGGGTACATTGAAAGTCTTTTATTTACATGTTTATGCTTTACTGGATCTTAGAGCTTCTCTTTATTTTATAACCCCTTATATAGCTGTCAACTTTGGAGTCAGTCTCGAAACCTTAACAAATCCATTCTCGGTATCTACCCCAGTGGGTAAGTCTATCATAGCCCGACGAGAATACAAGAACTGCCTGATTACAGTGTCTGAAAAAGTTATATCATTAGACCTTGTAGAACTAGAGATGACAGATTTTGACTTCTTTTACGGCATGCATTGGGTTCATTCATGTTATGCTTCAGTTGATTATAGAAAAAGAATCGTTCACTTTTAGTTTCCAAATGAACCAGTCTTTGAATGGAGGGGTAGTACCATAACACTTAGGGGTCAGCTTGTTTCTTACCTTAGAGCGAGGAAAATAATATCCAAGAGGTGTGTCTACTATCTTATGCGAGTCAAAGCTCTAGTTTCAAAAATCCAAGTCTTGATTCAGTGTCTGTAGTAAGGGAATTTCCTAATGTGTTCCTTGATGACCTTTACGGAGTTCCACCTGAAAGGAAAATTAACTTCAGAATAGACCTTCTTCCAGATACCCAGCCTATCTCTATTCCTCCATATTGAAAGGCTCCAACCAAACTTAAAGAATTGAAGGAACAACTAAAAGATATCTTAGATAAGGAATTCATTAGGCCCAGTGTTTTCCCATGGGCTGCACTAATTCTTTTCGTGTGTAAGAAAGACGATTCTCTCAGGATATGCATTGATTACCATCAGTTAAACAAATTCACCATCAGGAATAAATATCCACTCCCCAAAATCGATGACTTGTTCGACCAACTTCAGGGTGTCAGTTACTTCTCTAAAATAGACCCAGATCCAGCTATCATTAGCTCAGAGTCAAAGAATGTGACATTCTAAAAAGAGCTTTCAGAACTTGATATGGTCACTTTAAATACCTAGTCATGTCTTCTGGTCATACCAATGCTCCGGCAGCATTCATGGACATAATGAACAGAGTGTTCAAGCAGTACCTAGACATGTTTGTCATAGTCTTCATTGATGGCACTCCTGTCTATTCCCATAATAAAAATAATCATGCAGACCACCTCAGAATAGTATTACAGACTCTTAGTGCCTATCAGTTATTCGCCAAATTCAGTAAGTGCAAATTTTGGATGAGATCAGTAGCTTTCCTTGGCCATATTATTTCTAGTTATAGCATTAGAGTTGATTCACAAAACACTGAAGCTGTGAGAAACTGGCCCATACCCATTTCTCCGTCAGATATTAGGATTTCTTGGGTTTGGCTGGATATTACCAATGATTTGTATAAGGGTTTTCATTTATTGCATCCCTCATGTCCAGATTGACCCAGAAGAAAGTCAAGTTTCAGTGGTCACATTCTTATTAGAAAAGTTTTCAGTAGTTAAAGACTCGACTCACCTCAGCCCTAATTTTAACATTGCCCGATGGTTTAGATGGATTTGTTGTTTATTGTAGTGCTTCCAGAGTTGGTTTGGGTTGTGTTTTGATTCAGAGATGTAAGGTCATAGTCTATGCCTCTATAAAACTTAAGCCCCATGAGAAGAATTATCCTACCCATGATCTTGAGTAAGTAGTTGCTGTTCTTACCTTGAAAATTTAGAGGCATTATCTGTATGAGGTTTATGTAGATGTGTTCACGGATCATAAAATTTTTCATAGAAAGATTTGAATCTTCGCTAGAGAAGGTGGTTAGAATTTTTGAAGGATTATGATATAAGCATTTTCTTTCAACCCAGCAAGGCCAATGTGGTGGCGGATGACCTAAGTAGATTGTCTATGGATAGTGTTGCACATGTTGAGGATGATAAGAAGAAATTAGTTAGGGAAGTTCATCATCTTTACAGATTAGGTTTTTGTTTGGTTGATTCAGCTGAGGGTAGTGTTTGGGTTCAAAATAGTTCAGAATCTTCTTTGGTTGCCGAAGTGAAAGAAAAGAAAGATAGGGATCCCAATCTGGTTAAGTTGAAGGAGTCAGTCAGGGATCAGAAAGTAAAAGTTTTCTCCCAAGGGGGAGTTGGTGTGTTGCGTTGTCAAGGAAGACAGTGTGTGCCATGTGTAGATGGCCTGAGGCAGAGAATTCTTGTAGAAATGCACGGTGCACGTTATTCCATTCACCCAGAAGCTACCAAGATGTATCATGATTTGCAGAAAATCTATTGGTGAAGTGGTATAAAAAGTGATGTTGCAGAGTTTGGGCCTAAGTGTTCAATTTGTCAGCAGGTTAAGATTGAGTACCAAAAGCCTAGTGGCACTATGTAGGAGTTCAATATTCCCTCTTGGAAGTGGGAAAAGGTGAACATGGACTTTGTTGTGGGTTTGCCCCATACTCGTTGTCAACGTGATTCGATTTGGGTCATTATGGATAGGATAACCAAATCAGCCCATTTTTTGCCAGTCCATACTTCTTATTCAATCGAGGATTATGCCAAGCTCTATATTAGAGAGTTAGTCAGGTTGCACAGAGTTTTATTATCCATCATTTCTGATAGAGGTACTCAGTTTACCTCTCATTTTTTGAAAGCTTTTCAGAAGGTTCTTGGTACCCAAGTTCACCTCAGTACAGCCTTTCACCCTCAGACAGATGGTCAAGCAGAGAGGACCATTCAGACCCTAGAGGACATGTCGAGAGCATGTGTTATCAATTTTAAGGGTAGTTGGGATAATCATTTGTCGTTAATTGAATTCGCTTACAACAAGAACTATCATTCTAGTATCCAGCATGGCTCCATTTGAGGCTCTATATGAGAGGAGATATAGATCTCTAATTGGTTGGTTTAAGGTAGGTGATACTACTTTGATAGGGCCTGAGTTATTATATGATGCATTGGAGAAAGTTTAGTTAGTTAGAAAGAAACTTAAGATAGCCCAAAGCCGACAGAAATCTTATACAGATGTGAGGAGAAAAGATATGATGATTTTGTATATTTGAGAATCTCTCCCAGAAAGTGAATGAAGAGGTTCGGTAAAAAGGGGAAGCTAAGTCCCCGGTATATTGGCCCTTATAGAATCTTGAGCCACTTTGAAAAGGTAGCTTATGAGCTTGATTTGCTTTCAAATTTGACTTCTGTACACCCTGTGTTCCATGTTTCTTTACTGAAGAAGTTTATTTGGGAGCCAGCTGTTGCAGTGCCCTTAGAAAGCGTAGACGTTCAGGACAATCTCTCTTATGAGGAGTTTCCAGTAGAAATCCTTGATCATCAAACTCGTAGACTATGGAACAAAGAAGTTTCCCATGTTAAAGTTCTTGGTGGAATAAGTTCGTTGAGGGAGCCACTTGGGAAGCAGAAGCAGATATGCAAAATAAATACCTTTATCTTTTTTTCATAAATTCAGGCTCTGCTTAAGGTAATAATTTTCATTTGATTATCTCTATTCAATTCTCATTTCCAACCATGTAATCGGTCTCATGTCATTTCACGCATTCATGAATCAGTTCAGTCATGTAATCATGTTTCAGTTATGCATATCCAAGATGTAATCTCTGTCCTTCAGTATTCTCAGCTTGATCAGTCCCATTAGAGGATGAATGTTTCAAAGGAGGAGATATTATAATACCCCACACTTTTCTAAATTCAGTCCAGCTCATAGTACATGTACAAGAGGCTTACAACCTAAAACTTTAGCTACGTATTGGGACTTAGTCTTGTCTTGGGTCCCAACTTCAAGAATTTTTAAAGTGACCTTTCCGACTTCAAGATGGAAGTTTTTAAGTTGATTCATGTTCAAGGGTGTAAGTAGCATGTCTCGGGTAAGTTTTGGATTTTTCGGATGGGGTTTGGACCCCGTTTAGTTTCCCAAAATAGCGGCTCACCATGATTGGACCGCATTGTGGTGAGTATAGCGATGAAGGGGGTCACCGCATCATGGTGAAGATCAATTCGGTAATTTTCCAATTTCCATTGAGTCACCATGATTGCACCACATGGTGGTGGAAATCGCGATGACAACCTTGGCGAATCGCGATGAGGGTTTAATCCGGGTTTCAATTACGAATTTTAATTTCCTAGGGACAGTTTCATCTTTTCCCATGGCCCCAATCCATGAAAAACACAGGATTAAATCCTCCAAAAGTATATTTGGTCATCTTTTATTCAAATTCTCTCAATTTAAAACCATTCTCTCTCATGAACAAATCCTAGCCCTTTAAAGATTCAAGCTTAAGTTCAAGAAAACCACCAAGAACTTTCAAGAATTCTTTAATTAAGGTATGTTAGATGTTCATTCATGGGTTCTTTTTACCCATGGAGTCTAAGAACCCAATTTCAAGTTTAAAAGAATGATTTTTTCATGTTAGCATGAATTTTAACCATGAATTCCCATAAATTTCAATTTTATAATATGTTTATACATGATTTGTTATTTAAGTTAAATCCTACATGTTTGAATGATGCTTACTCATTGGTTTGTACCTTAAATTGTGATTTAGTATCAAAATCATGATATTACTACATGTTTAAAACTATTCCCATGTTTAAACCATGAATTGCAAGTGTTTAAGAAAATGCCCAAAGGAATGAGTTTTGGATAACGGTTACTTATCATGTCCTTAAGGTTTTGTATGGTCTTGTTATTATTACTATCGAGTCCTGGGGGTTTTGAATACCTAAAATCTAGCGTCTGATCTAGTCTTCAGTAACTACAGAATGGTTCAGGATAGTTATGAGCATTTTCAGTTCAGTCAGTCATCACAAATAGCTAAACGTAGTTCAGTCAAGCATTCAGTGTCTTTCAGTTGGGAGTATGATTTAGTACTGAGTGAATGCAAGGATGATGGCTTCCCCGTCAGTTAGGTAGAATCGTTGGTAGCATTCCCTGTATTCTAGAACTATATAGCTAGTGTAGGATGTGAGGATTCACCCGTCTGTTTAGGCTTGACTACCTCTTAGGGATCAACCATCAGTTAGTGGATCCACCCCTCCCTTGTTAACACCGGTGGCAAGTACTATTGCCCTTCCAACTAAGGTTATAGGTTGAACCCTGATAATTCATTGGGGCATGTCGATTACCATTATCTCCCACAGTCTCAATTTAGTATTCAGTACAGAGTATAGTTTCAGATTTGCTTGACCATAGTATACAGTTATCCATTATTCAGTGTCAGTATTTCAGTACTTCAGTTTACAGATTATCTCAGTCTCTGTTATATGCTTAGCCATGCATCCTCAGATTTTACAGCTTTCACATATACTATTGTATCAGTCATCTCATGTTATTTATTCAGTCATGTATCATTCATGTTTATGAACCCATGCATATTAGCCTAACCTCATTTACCATACCAGTATATTTAAAGTACTGACCACATACTCATTTCGTGCGCTATGATCTCTCATATCATAAGTTCAGATGCTCAGGTTCCCGACCGCACTTAGACATCCCAGTATATCCATAGCAGTAGCAATGGTGAGTCCTCATACTCTGAGGACCAATGATGTTTATGTCAGCATTTCTTTACAATTTAGTAGTCAGTCAGAGTTAGTAGGGACTTTGTTATTTTACTCAGTGATCATAGCAGGTACAAGCTCATGGTTTAGCTTGTAGTCCTTTGGGCTATAAGCACCGCGTGGCATCCAGGGTGTACTCTCGGGGCATTATGTGCTCTTCTTGAGTAGGTTCCTCCATATTATGATTATTTTAATCATTTGCTCCTTTTCTTTTTTGAGAATTTTTATCTTTGGAATCGATTGGTCTACAACGTTTTAAACATGGTTTAGACTCATTTGCATTAGTCAATCGTCCTATCGGTACATCAACTCGAACTGAAGCATTAACAGCTAGAATGTAAGATTTAGTAACTCTTGATAGCTAGGCTAGTGAATGCATCTGACAGTTGTTTTGCAATGTTTTGCAAATGAATTATCTTTTGAACTTCTAGTTAACATTTATTTGTACGAGGATCTAAATGAGATAATGATAATGCATTTCTGTCTATTTTCTTTTTCAGTTTCTTATTTTCTCTCCCTAATATTGGGTATATTATTTCATCAAAATGACAATCAGTAAATCTTGCCATAAATAAATCTCCAGCCATAGGTTTCAAATATTTACTAATAAAAGGAGACTCATACCCAACATATATCACCAATCTTCTTTGGGGATTCATTTTTGTGAAGTGTGGTGGAGCAATTGAAATATATGTTGCACATTTAAAAACTCTTAGATGGAAAATATTTGACTCCTGACCAATCAATTATAATAGAGAGACTTTATGATAACTTGTGCATGCAAAATAGCATGACCTAATATCAAAATGAAAAGTTTTTTTCTCATAAACATTGGTCGAGAGATTAATTAAGACGTATAATCAATGATTCTGCTAGACCATTTTGAGTATGAACATGAGCAACCGGATGCTCAATCGTTATTTCAGTTGATATACAATAATCATTAAAAGTATGGGATGTAAACTAACCAGCATTATCAAGACGAATTATTTTTATTGTATAATCTGAAAATTGTGCTCTTAACTTTATTATTTGAGCAAGTAATCTCACAAATACCAAATTATGAGTTGATAATAAATAAACATGTGATCATTTTATAGATGCATCTATTAAAATCATATAATATTTAAATGATCCATGTGGAGAGTAAACAGTCACCCTGCATACATTTCAAAAATAAAGATGATTCAATTCTCACTTTAATTGTTAATGATCTAGTAATCAATTTGCCTTGAGAACAGCAGCACAAGAGAATTCTTTTGATTCTTCCAAAACTATTGCAATAGACAGAAAAACCGTTGCCATAGCTCTACCACAACGGTTCAGCAACCGTCCTATAAGTGGGCGTTGCAACAGGTCTATGGCAACGGTTTATGCGACGGTTGTCTGAACCGTCGCCATTGGTCAGGCTATGATGACGGTTTTAGAAAACCGTCTCCATAGCTTGACCTATGGCGACGATTATTTTTTGACTTATTCATACGCCTATTTTCATCTATTGCAACGGTTACAACCGTCGTCATAGCTTGACCTATGGCGACGGTTATTTTTTGACTTATTGAGACGCCTATTTTCATCTATTGCAACGGTTACTAACTGTTGCAATAGAAGCTATTGCAATGACATTAAACTGATGTAACAGCATCTATTGCGACGTTTGCAACAACATCTATTGCAATGTATTATAAATTAGTATTTACATACATAATAAATTACAATAAACAATTATACACACATCATAAAACAAAATCATTCATTAATAATGACATAATCCAAAATATGGAACAAATTAAATTAGTAATCTAAATTCAAAAGCAAAATGTATGTTAAGTACCCAAATGATTAGTTAAGTTTTTACATAGTATCAAGTTCTAGTCGCGATAAGTTTCAAGAAATTCTATGTAGCCTGTATTATTCTTCTTCTTCTTCTTCTTGTGTTCTGGCATCTGTTTTTTCCGTAAAGCTGCAAGTAATCTAGCTGAAACAAAGTTCTTTAACTTTCTAATGATTTCTTGAACACCCTTGTAGATTCATGATTGTTCAAGTCACTGCAAGTTCAAAAAATAAAATATCAAATAGGTTCACAGTAAGTTCAGATAGCATGTTATCACTATAGACGAATAGATAACACCCTTGTTATAGATAAGGAAAATCCTGAAGTCCTTGAACTTCAATAACCTGTTGCTTAAGAAAGCTTCTCAACACAGAGAGATGAAGCCCAATTAAAACAAAGAGAAATAAGATGTTCCAGTTCAGATTCAGAACTTGAAGACACAATATAAGAATAAAATGGATTTCATCAGTTTGAAGAAAACTCAAACCAAAAGGGCCAAAATTTATAGGTTTTACCTGAAGGTCGGGATGCTCAACAATTTTGGCGGTATAGGCCCAGAGAATAAATTATTCCCTATGTTTCTGCAGAACAAGAAAGAGACCAAATTTTAAGCACAAATAATCAGATGAAGACCTAGTTAACATCATTACGTATTTATTATAATGATGAAAAATTCATCAGTCCAGACGATTACAAATCCGTTATAGAAAGATCTTGCAAAATATCAAGGATCCCAGTGAGCTGATTATTCTGTAAGTGTCTGTAAACTTCCAAACATACATATTTAAAACTGGATATAAGAAATCACCATAAGTACTATATTCACAAGTTTAATTCGGGAATTATGTTAACATCCTGATACCATCCAAGTGTATTAAGTTTAATATATGCAAATTGAGATACTAGACAAAATCAATCTGCTTTGCCAAGTATTATCCTTGAATAGCAATCATCTATCTTGTTCACATGCAACACATCTTAATGAACCAACATTCCATAACTATACAATAGTTCCATATGCATCGAAAAGTCAAAAACTATATTTACCTTTATAAAGCCTCTCATTCTAAATTATGTATGAACAAAACTTTCATTAAACTTTTGAAGGAATTAACAACTTATATAAACTTCTATTCAGTGTCTCGAGGAGGAAAGCACTCATTCCTTATAAACAGAAAAGTATTTTCATCTCCTTATATTTCCCTAATTACCATACCAACAAGGGGAAATACATACAAGGTAGTAAGTGACGACAAACTCCCTATTGAAGGAGGCAGTTGACCACTTAAATTGTTCCTAGATAAGTCCCTGCAAAATAAGAACATGAAGGCATAAATACAAACAACACCAAGAAAAGTAGTTTCATCTCTAGCGAAAAAGTAGAAGGCTAAAAGAATTATGAGTACCTAGTAGTCAAAGTCTTAAGCTGCAGAAAGGCATCTGGAATGACTCCCTTAAGATGATTGTTGTTCAACGACCTATAAGGAAAAAATTACATGTAACAAAAACAGAAGTATGGTCAGAAAAGGAGAATATAAGGATACGTCAAATATATCTTACAAGTCTGATAATTGCCCTAACAAGGATATGCAGTCTAGAATGCTTCCAGTAAGATGGTTATCGGACAGAGACTTGTATAAACACAAATGCCCTAATAGGATAAAATATGGATCTAGGTTGAGCCAAAAAACTATAAACTGGTGAAGAAGCTCAATAAGGACAAAGCTTAATAACTTACAAGGTTTTGAGGGTAACGGGCAAATTGGATGGTATACTGCCTCCAATATGGTTGTTACTGAGATCTTTGGTTTTATCATTAACACACAGCTTAAGCATTTAATACATAGCAGTTAACTAAAGCCATAGAATAAAAAATGCAATGGTAGTGCCAAATGATGCAGGGAAGGACAAAGTGCAGAGGTGAAAGGACAAAATGACTAAGAAATATTCGTGAATTTAAATCAACAACAACAACAATATATGTTAAATCAATTCATTGATAAAGATAAAGATGTCACCAACATTTGTATGATTGAAGCAAAACTTCCAATGCCCTCACTTAATTCACCTCCCAAATTTGAATCATTGAGTACTCTGCCAAAGAAAATAAAGAAATCTATCATAAACTGTCATCTAACCAGTTGAGAAACGACTAAGGCAAAAAAAAAAAGAGTTCTTACATTCCAGTTACATTAGAGTTGACACAAAGTACACCATGCCATTGATCACCATAAGGGTCTAATCCATATGGTACCCATCCAGGAAGCAAGGGGTAGCCCAGACCAGTATATAAACTATTTATGGCAAATACTGAAAGCAAGAAAAGAAAACAATGACATGAACTTCACCCTTCTTTTACACTAAAGTTCCAGCAGTAATTTCACTAAAGTTAACAAAAATGATAATAAATTCAAACTAGTAAAACATTTTGTATAATACACAACACAAACCACTGAGAAATAATTATTACCATCACGAGGATCAGTAAACCCCTGGCAATTTTGAACAACAAATATTGCAAATACAAACAGAATCTTCACATATAGTCCACTCATACTGTGACTCCAAGAACATAAGTTTTTTGCTTCCTCTTCCTCAGTCCTTTTTCTTTTAAATCTCAGATTCACAGTTCCACCAATAACAAGAACACTCTGCAACCACCATAAAGATCTTCACTTTGACATAAATAATAGACAAATCTCTAACCAAAACCTCAAAACTACATTTTCATGGATTTTTAAATAGAAAAAAAACACATGGTACTAAAAAGAAAAAACTCACCCTAGTCAACGTCTCTATCCATCCCATACTCGACAACAAAACCATGATGGGAATCAAGTGTGGATCCACCAACATTAGAAAATAAAACTACACAAAAAATTCAATTTAGAAGATCAAAATAAATCCAGGCAAAACTTCTCAATAATCTCTTCTGTGTTTCCTTTGTTGCATCCTAGTAAAATATCCAAGTTCTTACCTCTTGAAATGGGACGAATGAAATCTTCCATCAACTTGTCCAACAGGTTTTCAAGGCCAAAGTCATCAAGAACAACACCAAATTTGTTCATCGTATTGAGACTCATTATTCTGAATTTTGTCTCACGAACCCACCTCTCAAAGTTTTCAACCTAATCAATAAGAACTTGATAAGAAAATAGAAAAGGTAAACTACAAAAAGTGCTAACCTTAAAATCCCCAAATTAAAGCAATTGAAGTGCACATTTGAGAGAAATTGAAGTGCAAATTTGGTCTGACTTTCCAACACAAATTGAGAGCTCAAATTCAATCGCAATTTCCAACACTAAGAGAAATTAAAGTGCAAAATTAGCCCTAATTGCAAATCGAAGTGAAAATTCAGTATGAAATTAAAATGCAAATCAAATATGGTTTATCTTTAACTCACCAAAATACAATTCTACAGTTGGTCCGAAGCTTACCAAACCAACCTAATCCCAAATATCTTGGTCAAAATATTCCTCGCACCAGTAAATCAATTTTTGAAGCAGCACTAGTAAATCCCACTAAGCTGACTAACAAATCATAGTAATTGTAGTGATGTAGAAATAACAACCATTTTAATAAGAATTGAACCATTGGAAACTATCTCGTCAACATAACGGAAGGAAAAAGGGTTCTAGGAATCTTTGCAGCTGTGTCACATTCCTCAACATAACCAAAGAAAAAAATGACTACCAATTGTCAGTTTTTCATGGACAGCAGAGAACTTACCTTTTGAAGCGCGAACGAGACCGAGATCGAGAACGCGACCTTGACCTATGGCTAGATCTTCCCCTTGAGTGAGATCTATGTCCATGCCTTTCCTCTCGATCTCTGTCATAGGATTTCGACCTGTGTCTGTCCCTTTCCTCTCTATCCTTATCATATGACTTGGACCTTTGTCTGTGCCCTTCCTCCCGCTCTCTCTCATAAGATTTTGACCTATGTCTGTGCCTCTCTACCTTGTCTCTATCATAATCTTTCTTCCTGCACCAACAAATAAACCACACAGACGTGAATTGTCGACAATGGGAGTGAATTGAGAACATTTTCCTTATATATTTTTTTAATTTATTGTTATATATTTTTAAAAATTTTGGCAGATTTTGTGAAAAAAATAGAGAGGGAAAAATTGAAAATTGATGCAATAGTGTTTTTTTTTTTTATTTAAGCGTTGCCATAGGTGATTCATGGCACCAGTTCAAGTAACCATTGTTATAGGTCACCATATTGCAACGGTTATACATCAATAGCAATGGTTATAGAGCTACTAGAATGATTTTTTTTTGCGACGGTTGAAACCGTTGCAATAGACCATCTATCGCAACGCTTTTACAACCGTCGCCAAAAAGTCTGTTGTCATAGGCCCAATTTCTGGTAGTGATATATATTTGTGTGTGTTTACATTTTGAAAATAAATATAGCTATATAATAAATAAGTACCTTATAAGAGGTCTCGTACTGATAACGTATTGTAATATAAAGACCAAATAGTAAACATTCATCCGGGAAACACTATTTTATTTTAAATTCCCAGACAAATTGGTTAGTCTTATCATGTCGTGCATTAACACTTTTGCTATATCCATCCTCGTTAATGGGAACGTTTTACCATTCTTTAACCCTACAAGAGGAATTCGGCAAGGCAAATCCCCCTGTATTTTTATACTTTGCATGGAGAGATTGTCTCGAATAATAGATGCGCAAGTATTTATGGATTTGTGGGCACCCATTAAAACCTCTCCACGAGATCCACCAATATCCTATCTCTTATTAGCGGATGATATCATCTTAGGCAGTAAGATAACCAACCAATCATGCTATAATATTAGCCAAACTCTTTCCAGATTTGCTGCAGCCTCGGGACAGAAAATAAATTATGCCAAGTCCCGCTGTACTTCTCTGCCAATACCTCCATAATGACCAAGGAAAATATTTGTTCCTTTTTTAGGAACAGCTTCGGCCGTTACCTGGGCTTTCCTATCCCCACTCTAAACTAGCCATAGGGGACTACCAGTCCTTGATAGATAGCTTCAAGCATCTCTTAAAGAGCTGAAAAAATATGTTCTTGACCTCAGCGGGTCGAGTCACTCTTATTAAATCGGTGCTAAATAGTTTACCAAACCATATAATGCAGGTTTATAAATTACCTCTCCAAATTATCCGCAAAATGGAAAGATATGAATGAGATTTCCTTTGGGGAACGACGGAATCCCATAAAAAATTAAATCTTCTTAAGTGGTCGGCTTGTACAATGCCTAAAAAGTATAGGGGATTGGGAATACAAAACTTGGGTGCCAAGAATAATGCTCTACTAGCCTCCTCGGGTTGGAGATTTTTCCACTCCCATAACTCTATTTGGGCCCCCCTTCTGAGGAACAAATGCATGAATTCCTCCGCTACTTTCCCCTTTCGATCTAGTACAAAGAAAAACTTGTTAATTGGTTGGAACTACTGCCAAAAAGGTACCATTTGGAACCCAGCGAATGGGAGATTCATAAAATTTTAGAACCAACCATGGATAAAGCCGGGAACCACCTTAAGATCCCTTATTTACGGACCCCTACCACAGTTTGAGGATTCAAAGCACATTTCTGACTATAGATCAGATAATTCATGGGCCCTACAAAATCTCTCCTTTGAGCTCCCTAGGTCGATTATAAGTCAAATATCTTCAATTCACTTTCCGATATAGACTAATACTTTGTATTGGCCTTACAATATCAGGCAAGTTCACAGTAGGATCCTGCTATAATCAAATAACTACGGAGAATATGGATTATACAAATCCATGGCCTTTTACTTGGATTTGGAAGTTAAACGTTGCTCCAAAAATAAAGCATTTTTTGTGGCTACTATTACTTAATCGTTTGCCTACCTCTTCCTACCTACACCATTATCGTGCCTTCAATCGCCTAACTGCAACCTATGTAACCAGTCTACTCCTGAAACAATCCTCATATTTTACTTTTTTTTCAGTGGCCATCTCCTTTTGGGAAGAACTAATCACAAACTTAAGCTTAACACTACAGCCTCCGCCATAAAATTCTGTTGCTTCATTTATTGCTTGGCTAGAAAACAACCTTTGTAAACATGCGTAACCACCTTCTATCATACCTTTACATGTCCTAATCACTTTCAGTTTGTGGGTCATATGGACCCACCACAACAAATGTATGTTTGACGGGCAACGTTCTACCCCTTTCACAAGTCTTGCATTAAATCTAGCTACAGAGTACTGGTACTTCGTCGGGGACTCAAACAGTCGTCATAATATTTTTTACTTTGTGTGTAAAATGGAATCCTCCGCAACCCAACTATCTAATGCTAAAAAAGGATGCCACTTCTTCCTCCAACCTCAACATTGGGGGGCAGGAAGGGGTGTTTCAAAACAGTCAACGGGAATGGGTTATGGGATACATTGCACACACAACTTATTAGGATATTGCTCTATTTGAACTATAGGCTTTATTTGTAGGTTTGCAGCTTGTGGTAAGTCATGACCTGAAGCCTCTGGAAATCAATGTTGATGTGGAACAGCTATCTACATTATTAAATAATGCAGCTATGACTACTAACGTGTCTACTCTATTGTCTAATTGCAGGTTCCTTCTGCAGTAACTGGGTAGTCCGACAGTCACCCATATCTGCAGAGAACAGAACAGGTTGGCTGATAGCTTAGCAAAGAAAGCCATCTTCACTGTACAACCATCCACATTAACTTCTACTATCTCAGCAACGGTAGCTACTACTTTTTGGGAGCCTCCCCAGGATCTATTATATTTTTTGCGGACTGATAAATGGGGAGACTTCGTAACTAGACGGGTGAAGACCTTAGGAGTTTTACCGCCTAGTGCTTTTGATGAAAATACGTGTTTTGTTGTCTATAATTTGTTTTTATGTTATCTATATGTTTAATACATGTATTTGATACATATCAGTCCATTAGTTAATGATTCATATTTATTTATTCTATTAAGTTGTTCATTTAATGAAACTAAATTTAGTACATATTTTTGATCAATCTGATTTCAGTTAAGAACTTTAATACAATCTTTTTATACGTATTATTTCGGTACATATGATTCCAGTTAAAGAACTTTAATACATTTTTTTGATACATTTATTTGATATTTCTTTTTTGAACATATTTTTTATACATATCAGTAACAAACGAAATGATGAACTATAGAGTTGCTTATCACTCACTGAATGGAATGTAATTTTAATGTTGAAAATTATCCAATGCTATAAGTCAAGTAACTCGTTAACATAAATTGCAGTGATACATATGATACATACATAATAATTGAAGTCACTCATAAACACAAAAACTGTACGTATACATATGTTATATATATATATGACAAAACATTATATTACAACATAATATAATACATATAAAACTGCAAAAAAATATAATTGTAAACAAATTAATAATTGACATTAATTGTAAATGGCAAAACACCATTTAATTGTGCAACAAAAAAATGACAAAACACCAATTAATTGTGCAACAAAAGAAGAAAAAATAAAGTAGTCAAAATTTCAACGTCATAATCCAAACAGTACTAAACAACTAAAATGAAGTGAACATCAGAAAACAACTATCATAACTACAACCATCAGTAATACAACTACTCAATAGCTATCAAATTTTACTTGTCTGGATGAATGTATGTACATTTAAGCTCAGACGAGTCTTGATTGTCGCTAATATATCCATCCATTGTCTTATCCAATTCATAATCCCATAAGAGCGAAGTATATCTGATTCTAAGAAGCGCAGTGCCTAATTCTGAAGCAGGTATCTCAATTCCATCACTTAGATATTCAACATAAGCAACAACAAAAAGTTCACAATCCCTGACAAATATATATGTATATAAATGTTAGTGAATTTTGATTACTTATTTTAGAAAAAATATTAAAATTTAGTTATAATACGTATAGTGTGCCATTCGACTGTTGGACAGAAAAAATATAAAACAAACATATCAAATATATAAAATAGATGTATCAAATGCATAAAAAACTGTAAGTTGACTTAACACTTGTCAATTAAAATTTGCTACAAAAATATTTTAAATGTATTAAATCTTCTTGAAATTTTAAATTCAAATAACATACTTGAAAATGTATCAAATGCAACAACTATCTCCACGAATGATAAATTATCAAAATCAATTAAATAGGAAAAAAATTACCAACAACAAAAAAGTATCAAAAGTATCATGTAACAAAAGTATCAAAAGTATTCAAATCTTAGCAAAATATCATATGTATTGATTGTAAATTTAGTAATTTTTTTACCACGTCTGAAAAAAAAAATTGTGCATCTCCTCTGTATCATCCTCCTTACTGCTTTGCATGTCTATTTTGCCAGTTAGAACAGCAAAATCTTCTCGAATCTTCTTCATCTTTGTGGGATGATTACGGTGTTTTGATCTATTTTTGCAAAAAAATTTAAAAATATTATCAACGGTACATGAAATAAAATTCACTACTTCATCACTTGAAAGATCAACAATGTTCTTACGAATTTGGATAATACCAAAATGGAATGATGGTAAATCATCTGAAGACGTAAAAATTGAGAAAAATAAAAAAACAACAACTATGTTTTGAAACTAAGATAAAGTAATCTTTCTTAGAATCAACTTTGATATTTGACTCACCTATCAAAAAAATTAAAAAAAATTTCTCACCAACTTGACTTGAATGACTTTTGCAGGAAATGTATGATGGAGATAAGATGTTGAAATTATACAAATTGGAGAGAAGTCATTGATACCAATACACTATATGACATACAATTGTCTCTCGTTCACATCTTCCTGCTAACGCTTAAAAACTGCAAATCTAAATTTTGTAAAAAAAATTACACATATTTTATTGACTATTTGACAGCAAGTGGAAACAATGTCACTTTACGCAAACAAAGTACCCCTTTTTTCTTTGTCGATTTTTTTAGGATGAAAAATTTTAAATTGAAATTGGAGAGATATGGGGCTAGAAACTTGGAGATCGTGAAGAGAAGAGAGAAAAACAATATGTATCAAGGGTAAAAATCAAAAAGTGATATATTATGAAATATTTTAAAAGATGTGAGCCTTTTTTTTAAAATAATGGTCCTAAGTTTGGTGATTTGTATAATGTTTTATTATTTTATTTACAGAAAAGGATCAAAAATACTTCAAGTATTGAAATTGATTCTAAAATATTCTCCGTTAATATGTTGGCTCTAAAATACCCCTTCATACACCTTTATGGCCCAACTTTACCCTTACCACTAACGGACCTAATTTGAACTTTAATTAAAAATTTTATCTATTACGTGAAAGTTTTTTTGTCAAAAATTAAATTAATTAAAATATTATGATCCTTATAATCAAATTCAACTTAAGTCTACCTGACCCAACCTACCAAAATATCCGATCCAACCTACTAATTAAAGGGGCAAATTCGGAGGGACATTTGCTCATTTTTCTAGGTTCAATTCATTGAGCAGATCAAACAAAGAGCTAAAGGCAGCCTAATCAAGCAAGTAGCGATTTGAACTACCATAATATTCTCATTCGTTTTTATACACATAAAAGATACGGAGCAATGCAAACCCAGATCAAGTTTTGCTGAACAAAAAATGATTAATGCAAACCCAGTTCAAGTTTTGCTGAACAAAAAATGATTTCCACCATGACAACTAATATGTTACTTAATTAAATTAGGAGTGTTCACATGCTTTCACCTAAACGGATCCAGATTAGGGATGACAATGGTGCGGTGCGGGTTTTTACTAAATCCGCAAGTTTTAAAAATGCACCGCACCGCATGACATTTAAACCCGTATATACCCGCAGCCCACACCGCACCGTTTTAAAAAAAATTTACTTTAACTCGCAACGCGCCCACACCACACCGCCCCCGCACCGCCCCATTGCCATTCCTAATCGAGATTGAATATTCTAGTGTGCTAAAGCTCAAAATTGATTCCTAAATCCCATTTCTAATTAATAAAACGAGAAATTCACAACTGCTTCATATGAGTGTTGAAAACTTTGGTTAGTTCACAAACTCAAATGATCATTAATGGTCATCCTAGTATGCATGACACTAAAGAAGCTAAAATCTTAATCCTGATTATTACGATCAAATGAATAAAGATCATTTCAAAAGTTTAATTGTGCCTTTTTTTTCCTATTTCAAAAAAGGAATTTGAAAACCTTGCACATAACTACACCCAGATATGTTGTTCTACCGAGCCAAAAGGTGAACCATTTTACACCCAGATGTGTTGCTGCAGAGCCAAAGCATGGTAAAAAATGGCAAGCCATAACGAAGGCCGCATAAAAATCAGCAACCTATTTGTTTAATAGGTTGGGTCGGGTAGATTTAAGTTGAATTCGGGTTTGATTATGAGGGATAATAACACTTTAATTAATTTAATTTTCAACAACTAAAAAATTTTCACATAATAAATAAAATTTTTAATTAAAGTTTAAATAAGTCTATCAGTGATAAGGGTAAAGTTGGGTCATAAAGATGGATGGAGGGGTATTTTAGAGTCAATAGATTAATGGGGGTATTTTATAGTCAATTTCAATACTTGAAGAGTATTTTTATCCTTTTTCATTTTATTTATTGCAACAAGAATTCTTTTAGAACCCGTTTGAATAGGATAAAAATCTAATCAAACCAACTTTTAGTCTCTTTTTTAGCTTTTCGAGGTGTTTGATAAATTAAAAAGTGCTTAAAAAAAACTAAAATTTGATTAAAAAAAAAAAGCAGAACGTGAGAAGTTGGGTACCCCCAACTTTTTACTTTTCAGATTAAATTTTTTTAGATTTGATCAAAGCATTTATCTTTTTATCCCTTATATTTTCCTCCAATTCCAGCAATATCCTGAACTTGTAACCCTTAAATATATGATTTTTCTTTCTTTTTCTCTTTGACACTTCTCTTCATCTCTTCCCTCCAATTTTCTCTTTATTTTTCTCCTTTATTTTTAGCAAATCCATCATTATATCAGATGTTTGCTCAAAAATTTTACTGTCAAATAGAATTTGTGGTAAGTTCTTCTCCATCCACTCATATAGAATCTTTTTTTTTTTAATAAACGGGTGAATGTTGAATGGATCCAAGTGCCATGGCATTTGATTTCTGGATTGCAATATTACTAATACAATATTTATATAAAAAAAATCCTAAAATTTTTATTTTTTAATATTTAAAAATAAAAAATTTAACTTGAGAAAATTGCAGGAAATGTGTCTTTTAAGTCTTGAATGAAGGATTGGTGACATTGACCAACTTAAAGGGTCAAACAGAATTAGAAAACTTGATTAAGTTAATTGTGGACTTGATTAATATTTTTAAAACTTTCTAATCTTTTCAAAAATACAAATCAACCCAACTCACACGCCTCTTCAATCCAAATCAACCAGTCTCTCTCCTCTCTCTCTCGACATCTTCTCTTAACTCTCTCCCAACCAACAGTTCTACAAATTTCTCATTTCAATCCTCGGCGACTGTAACCTCCGACGGCAAATAGTTGGGCTTCGAGTTCCTTTTCGACTTCAACCTTCAATCGACCTGACAGTCTTTCTCTTCGGCCACAACATCTTCGAATTCTTCATCGTTCCTTTTATTCTTTCACAGGTAAAAAATTACGGCATTTTTAGTTTTGAAGAAAACGAGAAACTTAAGCCGACTTCTCTTATAGTATTGGTTAACAATTTCAATATTTGTTTCTTTAATTTAAAATGCGGTCTGAATAAAACCCTAATTTCTAGTATTTCTTCTCTTCTCTTTTCGAATTGAATTATGATTTTTTGTTGTTTGTTGCATTTTTTTTAGGTTTGATTTGGTTGTTTGTGTTTATACAAATAAAATGATTTAGGTTGATTTGTTTTGTTCTTGGTCTTGGTAAAAATGGTGGTATGCTGCTTTTCTGTTGAACAAAATCGTGTTACTATTTTTTTCTCCAACAAATTATCCATCTGGTGAAATATATTAACCATCTGATGCAATAGATTTATCATATGCTGCAACAGATCAACTATCTGATGTAATAGAGGAACGATCAGATTAAAATTCTGATGTAATTTAATCATCTGGTGCAACAGAGGAACCATTGATAAAAAATTTAATGCAACAGTTTAACTATCTGATGCAATAGATTAACCATATATTACAACAGATTAACCATCCAATGCAATAAATTTATTATCGAATGCAACAGAGAAACCATCGGATAAAAATTTGATGCGATAAATTAACCATCTGATACAACGGGGGAACCACCGGACTAAAGATCTAATACAATAGATGAACCTCCTGTTGGATAAAATCCTATCAACTCTTCTAACAAGACATCTCCAAGAGTTAATTTTTCCAACTAATCATTCATCTACCGCGATAGACAACCCTTCTGTTGGAAGAAATCTAAACAATATTGACCACTGATAATTGTTCCAACAAATCACTCATGTGTTGTAACAGATCTGTGACATGTTGCACTAACCATTCATTTTACTCAACAAATGAGTGATATGCTTTGTATAGTCACAACAGATTACTCAGCCGTTGTTGTAGGTTAGTTAACTATTCTGATAGATTACTCATATATTGCAACAGATGTGTGATTTGTTGCACAGACCATTTATCTTTATCAACAGATTACTCAGTCGTTGCTACAATTTATTTAACTATTCCAATAGATCACTCATATGTTATAACAGATGATGTTGCAACCGATGTGTGATCTGCTGCACAGACCTTTCATTTTTCTCAACAGATGAGTGATATATTTTGTGTTGTTGTAATAGATTATTCATCTGTTGTAACAGGTTATTTAACTATTCCAACAGATCACTCATATGTTGCAACAATATGTGATCTGTTGCATAGACCATTCATCTGTCTTAAAATGAGTGCTATGTGTTATATTATTGCAACAGATTACTCATCTACTGCAACAGGTTGGTCATATACTGCAACAGATGTAATACCTGGTGCAACAGATCAGTGATCTGTTGGAACTATTATTTTACTATTTTACTTGTTAGATTTACTGTTATCCATTTTTAACGATGCATTAATCAACTATAATATATTTTTTTATCTTTTCGTTAATTTTAGATAATATAGCTCCCAAAAGAACAAAAACTGAATCAAGTCCAAGTAAAGGAACAAGCGAAGCAGCGAGGCTACATCCACCACTTATGAGCTTGCTTTACAAGTGTTATCTCAAGCAGGAGCAGAATATGATAAACACATGGAGGAGGAATATTTCAAAAAAGATGATCCAAATGCTAATAGCCCATCTACCGAAGAGTTGGTCAAAACCTTCAGCATTGATTGTTATCCTGTGAGAATGCAGTGCGATGGTGCCATAGATTTAATAGGTGATTTTGTAGTTAAGTCAGCCACGGAAAAATCTTTCGACGCCTTCAGAAAAATACTTCAAGAATAAAAATTGAATACTTATTTCAGGGACAACTACCTTGAGAAATATCTTGATTTGTCGGAGGACAACAATGCTCATTTCCAAATGAAAATGGTATATCAACTTCTCAAGCATAGGTTTATGTATGAAAATAAAGATAAGTGGATGAGGTGTGAATAAATTACTGTGGCATGCCTGTTTGTTTTGGTTAGAAGGAGTTTTCCATAGTTACTGGACTATAATGTTATCCTCCTTCTCCTTCTAGTGCTATACCTATTCTAACCCAAAAAAATCACCCTGCACACCCAACAAAGGCAAAGGCAAGTCGTGTGATCGTGATGACCTGGTGTCCATTATTGGTCCAAGCTTCAAGAATAAAAATTTGATAGAAGCACTGAAAGGTAAAAGAGCACAATCAATCATTGTGCTTGGTTTGGTTTGTACATAATATTCTTTAGTTGAGAGACGTTAACAACAACATAAGTGTTGGTTTAATAAAGCTCTCCGAGGATCTTGAGGCATTTAACAGCTATTCCTGGAGTTATGAAAGCTTCAAAATAACTGTCAAATATTTGTTGACTCCATTAGCGCCAAAGACAGTCAACTTATATGGTTTTCCATGGGCTTTCATGGTAAATGTTTCTTTCTTTTATTATGATATCATTCATTTTTTCACTCAATAATGATTTTGATTTATTGGCATTATTTTATAGGCTTAGGCGTTTGAAGTCATTCCTTATTTGAGACGACAAGTGAACTACTAGGAAAAAGTTTCCTGTCCAAGAATCTTGAGATGGTTGTTGGCCAAAACTAATAAAAATACAAAATTTCTTGATCTCTTCAACCCCCCGAAGGATGCAATGAGTATAATTATAATTAGGTTTTTATTTTAATTAATTATTTTTTTGAATGATCTAATCAGCATTCTAATATATGTAATGATTTATGTTAGATTGTTCATCCGTCGCTAGTTCCGACCAATCAAGAGTTGAAGATGTCATTTTTTCTTACTATACGGTCTGTGCAAACTTTATCGGACCCTAAGATCCTTAATAAAATAGAAATGGAATTGTTTGAAGCAATAATCATTACAAGAAAAACAATTTTGGAGGGTGGGCTTGTTGTTGTTGATGGTCTTAGTGGTGATGGAGCTGTTGATGGTGGTAGTGGTGCTTCTATTGGTGCTAATGATGCTCCTCTTACAGTATTTAAAACAAACCATTATAAGTATGATCATACTGGTTATACAGATTTTACCTCTCTCGGTGAGTGTTCTGCATGCAAACGTCAAGACTGCAGGACGAAACAGGGTGTAGTGATTAATATTATTAATGCGTTAATTGCTTCTGTAAAGGAATTAATATCTAAGAGTGGTGTCATTCCATCAAAGAAGATTTTATATCCATCCACTCCATTAGAGATTAAGGCTAAGAAGAGAAGGAAAGTAATTTCCAAGGCATTATCAAGCATCCAAAAAAGAAAAATTGTAACTTTTTTGTCCATATGTTGCACTAAGCAATGTACAATAACCAAAGGAGAGAAACACGGGTTGAAGAAGGTGAATATATATGTCCTTCGACTAACAAACAGACACATATTTATTTCAACAGATGACACATCTGCTGAAAATTATCAAACAAATAGATGCATCTGTTGCAACAGTTGACTAACTTGTTGCACCAGATAAAGTATATGTTGCGACATATATCTCATCTATTTTAGCAAATCAAATAGCTTTTCGTACCACTTTTATTTATACCAACAGATGACCTATCTGATGCAATAGATGAGTCATATGTTGCGATAGATGGTTCATCCGTTAGAAATTATCATACAGTTCTTCCTCATGTAGAAATTTGTCCCAACAGTTAATTCATTATTGCAACAAAAATATAATTTGTTTGGGATAATTTAAAACAGGAGGAAGACCTGTTTAATTTGCTAGAACAAATGAATTATCCTTTTTGGTTTTTTTTGTATCTCCGTGATTAGCATTGACCAATTCTGGAGCTGTCACACCCCCTTTTTTACGTACTCCAAAAAGAGATTTAGTTTAAAGTCCAAAAGGGTTTTATTATTTAAGTGACAAGAAATGAAAATTAGTTTCGAAAAAGGATTATTTACATTTTTTATTCAGAGTCGCCACTTGGCATAATCTGGTGTGCCAAGTCACCTTTGGAAAATCCTTTTCGAAACCATTTAACTCTTAAACTGGTTTGCGAACAGAGACTCCGGCTAAGGAATTCTGTTGACCGAGGGGAAGGTGTTAGGCACCCCTCGATCCCGTGGTTCAACCACGGTCGCTTGGTAGAGTGTATCAACTATTTTGGCATTACGAAATGTACAAACCACACAAAAGCACAAAAAATAATCAAACAAAATAAAACAATCCGAAATGTAAAGTCCAGTCCAATTATTACAATCCAAATTAAAAAGAGACTGAAAGTAAACCTACGCTAATCCTAAACTGATGCTCTACCCGACGCCTCGAGCCTTCATCACGATCATTTTTCGCCAACATGATACGTCGGGGCATTCCCCGGTGAATAAATATAAGTGATCTCGGGGCATTCCCCGGCTAAATAAATACATTTGAATTAAATACGATAAACTAGAAAGAAACATTCACACGCACATTCCAACATCCAACGAAACACTTATTCCTAAATTTTGCCTACCCGAACCTACAATTGCCTACCCACTCGATCTATCATGATACTATCCAATTCGATAATATTCAGTAATGAATCAAAACAAACAACCTTTAACTTATTCGATTATCAATTTTCGATCTCGACCCCCAAAATTCCTTTTAATCCACCGCACCATTAAAACTAATCAAATTCTTTCATCATACCACCGGAGTCACGTCACCAAGCACGTGATCATAACATCAACAACATTAAACAATTACAATCACCTAACACATAACCATAGCCATTTCAACAAAATAAAATAAAGAAGAAAGTACGGGAGTAAAGAGATGGACCTCAAGAGCTTTCGATTGATTTTAATAAGAGAAATAAGAGTCGCTCCAAGAACCTCGATTTGAACCTCAACAACGGACTTACCAACTCAATCAAACTCGGTTTCTACTCATACCCGCTTCGATTTTCCCTTATCCAAACCAAAATTGCCGAACGGAGAAAGATTTTATACAAATGGGTCTGTTTTGATCATGTTATGAACGAATTCCACTAGCAACAAATGAAAGAGGAATTGTTGGGATGATTTTGGGATATCGAAAATATTTCCCAATCCGACGACGGACCCTACCACCGAAATAGTGTAACAACAGTAATGGGAGGGTCATATGACCTCTGGTTTTGAGATTTTGGGAGTGGTGGTAGTCGATTTCTACTGTTTTGGGGGTATTAGTTGCCGGTTTCAACTGTTTACCGGAGCTCCGACGAGATATGGTCGCCGAAACGGACCGCTCCTCACCGTTTTCTCTCAATCGCGATCTCTCTCTCACTCGAACCTCTTGATCCCTCGATCTGTCTTCTCTCAGGCCAACTCACTAGATCTTTCCCTCTCCATCTTCTTCTCTTTCCTTTCTCTCTCTCTCGAGCTGTCACTCTCTCGATCGGGTCTGGTGTATCCGATGGGAGTGTGCCTATATTGTCCAGGGAATTTTTCAATGTGAATAGTGTGTACCTTCAAGAAGAAGAAGAGAAATCCCCCGTCCCTCTCTATCTTCTCCATCTGTGCGTGTGTCAAAATCGTAGAAGATGCGAGCGTGTTACTAAGTAGTGAGGTCTGTGTGTGTGTTGTGTGAATGGCATATTGTTTTGGTAAGGATCAGTGATGAAGAAAAGAAAATTAGAAATCCCTGTGTGTGTATGTGAATTTTTTTTCCTCCCCTCTGTGTATCAATTGTGTGCGTGTATATAGGCTATGAAGGTGGGTATTGGGTTAGGGTAGGTGGGGTAGGGTATGAGGGCATGGGGTAGTGATGTGTTGTCCGAAATTGATAGGAGGAGTGGTTAATTTTGTTAAAAAAGAATAATTAGGGATTAGGTTTGTTAGTGGGTTTGTTATTTTTGTATTTTTATGGGATATAATCATACGGGTGAGGGCACGTGATAAGACAGGGATAAAAATGTGTAACTTGGGTCTTCGGGAGGGACAGAATTAGGTGTCAACATCATGCCCCCTTTGAATGTAAACACAAAGTGTTTTCAGGCAAAGAAGTAGACAGCGAGACCAAATTTTGACCCGACCATTATTCAAAGAAAGAAACAGAAGGAAGAAGGACAACCGGGTCTTGACTTAAGACATCCTTCCTACCCAAGTTATGAAAGAATCAAGTCACGGGTATTTCAAAGGATTGGAAGAGAAGTGGACTATACCGAGTTGGAGAGTCGAGTGAGGTTCCATCGAGGTTCCGGTCTGCGGCTCTGTCATTACATCAAAAATGAAAATTACAATTAAAACATAAACGAATTTACAAAATCCTAACTATACAGCTTTTGTCGGCTCTTGGCTTGACTTTTATCACCCTATTCTTTAGGCGGGCTCCTGACTTGCCATTTCTCTTAATTTGTTGCTTGGGTTTCAATTGTTTCGCTTTGTTAGCTTGACTTTTCGTTTCTTCACCCTATTCTTCAAGCGAGCTCCTGACTTGTTATTTCATCACTTTATTTCTTCACTCTATACTCCAGGCGGGCCTCTGACTTGCTATTTCATCACCCTGTTCTTCAGGCGGACTCCTTAAACCCAACATTAAAAGTAGAACAAAAATTATCCCACACATGAATTATAATAAAGTAGTAATTCATTTTTGAAAGCGTTGTCCCATTTTCCAAGAGGGTCCTGAACATAAGGAGAAATTCCATTTTTCAGGAGGGTCCTGAACAGAAAGTAAAATCCCATTTTTTCAGGAGGGTCCTAAACATAAAGTAAAATCCCATTTTTCAGGAGGGTCCTGAACCTAAAGTAATATCCTATTTTTTAGGGGGGTCCTAAACAGAAAGTAAAATCTCATTTTTCAGGAGGTTCCTGAACATAAAGTAAAATCCTATTTTTCAGGAGGATCCTGAAAACAGAAAGTAAAATCCCATTCTACAGGAAGGTCCTGAACAGAAAGTAAAATCCCATTTTTCAGGAGGGTCCTGAATAGAAAGTAAAATCCCATTCTTCAGGAGCGTCCTCAGAAAGTAAAATCCCATTTTTCAGGAGGGTCCTGAACAAAAGTAAAGTCCCATTCTTCAGGAGGGTCTTGAACATAAAGTAAAATCTCATTTTCCAGGAGGGTCCTGAACAGAAAGTAAAATCCCAGGAGGGTCCTAAACAGAAAGTAAAATCCCTTTTTCAGGAGGGTCCTGAACATAAAGTAAAATCCCATTTTCCAGGAGGGTCTTGAACATAAAGTAAAATCTCATTTTCAAGGAGGGTCCTGAACAGAAACTAAAATCCCATTTTCCAAGAGGGTCCTGAACAGAATGTAAAATCCCATTTTCCAGGAGGATCCTGAACAGAAAGTAAAATCCCATTTTTCAGGAGGGTTCTGAACAGAAAGTCAAATCCCATTTTTCAAGAGGGTCCTAAGCAGAAAGTAAAATCCCATATTTTCAGGAGGGTCCTAAAAAGAAACTAAAATCCCATTTTTTCAAGAGGGTCTTGAACAGAAACTAAAATCCCATTTTCTAGGAGGGTCCTGAACAGAAAGTAAAATCCCATTTTTCAGGAGAGTCTTGAACAGAAAGTAAAATCTCGTTTTCCAGGAGGGTCCTGAACAGAAAGTAAAATCTCATTTTCCAGGAGGGTCCTGAATAGAAAGTAAAATCTTATTTTCCAGGAGGGTCCTGAACAAAAAGTAAAATCCCATTTTCCAGGAGTGTCCTGAACAGAAAGTAAAATCCCATTTTCTAGGAGGGTCCTAAACAGAAAGTAAAATCCCTTTTTTCAGGAAGGTCCTGAACAGAAAGTAAAATCCCTTTTTTCAGGAGGGTCCTGAACATA
>NC_061115.1:153235666-153258342 GCF_002878395.1 Capsicum annuum | reverse complement strand
GAACATAAAGTAAAATCCCATTTTTTCAAGAGGGTCCTGAACAGAAACTAAAATTCCATTTTCTAGGAGGGTCCTGAACAGAAACTAAAATCCCATTTTTCAGGAGGGTCCTGTTCCTGAACAGAAAGAAAATTCCATTTTCCAGGAGGGTCCTGTTCCTGAACAGAAAGTAAAATCTTATTTTCCAGGAGGGTCCTGAACAGAAAGTAAAATCTCATTTTCCAGGAGGGTCCTGAACATAAAGTAAAATCCCATTTTCCAGGAGGGTCCTGAACAGAAAGTAAAATCCCACGATTGTTCATTTCCAATGGTAGCTGAATTAAGTGAAGCATATTTGCCCCTATTTTAACAAAGAAAATTTGTCAGTTAAGAACTTAGTGGTGGCTTGCAGCTCTTGGCTTCTCAGGTATCTGCCCCAGCACTCGTTCCTTTCATCTTTGTTCCCAAATCGCTAACACTTGTTGTGTCTTGCCGCATCATTGACCCGGATCCAGATTGAGGAAAATGAGTTCTGACTCAACCAATGGGTTTCCATTTTACCATGCCTCTGAGGTGCACCCTTTTCCCAAATCTGAATGCTTCCACGAATCCAAACAGCCTGTCGATTGATAGACTTCCTTTTTTTCTTGTTGAATTACGATCATATTTCTTTCCTGTGTTGTTCCTTGGCTTTTTCTCGTATAATTGAAAGACTGGTGGTAAATTTTGGAAATCTTTTCTTGCTTGTTTTGACACAGACTTGACTTAAAAATGTAAAGAAATAATGGTGACTTTTATTTTGATAAATTACATAAAAAGACAAAAAGCATGAACATGTAAATGAAAGAAAAGGGCAATGTCCCATATTCAAAAAGAAAACTTATCTGAATACGACAACCAACTCCAATGAGTATGACATGCATTTTGGATTGAACTGCCTGATCTTCCTATCCAAACTCCCCGTTTGTTGTTGAGTTCGTGCCTTTACCGCTGAGCCGCTTCTTCAAATCCATTGGACTCATACATCACATTCTATTGACGGTATCTTGAAAGACTTTCGCCAACAAATTTCTTTCTTCTCACTTTTCACTTTTCTCTTGAACTCTCCATCGCCTTACGGTGCTCGTGAGGGTTTTCACCGATAAGACTCTCTCATTTTTATTTCTCTCCACTCACCATCACCTTATGGTGCCTGCAAAGTTTTTCACCAATAAGACTCTCTCATTTTCATTTTCTCTCAACTCACCATCGCCTTATGATGCCCACGGGGGTTTTCATCACTAAGACTCTCTCATTTTTGTATTTCTTTCCTGATTTCTTATGCTGAGGGATACAAGTGGTACTTCACAATGTATCATCAATATCCATTGCATGCTTAGCCTTAACATTATCAAAAATTGATCTGAAGGACTTTCTTTGGTTGTAACTTGGCTTTTGGTTAAGGTTAGAAAAGATGGTAAGGGGCTCAAATGATACTTGAAGTGGGGTGGGACTTACAACTTTTGGAATTGACTCAAACTACACATTAACTCATGCCCCAGTTTTGTTGACTGGGTGAATATTAAATCTTTATTTGGTTGGGCCGAACCTGAAATAGGGCAGCCTACGTATCTCACTCCCGAGAAAGGAGAATCAGGCCGCACGTAGTTCCATCAGCTTGTTCTTTGTTTTGATTTGATTTTGATTTTTTTTTGAACTCTTTCTTTTATTCTTATTTCCTCGACATTTATCTTTGACTCCATTTTGATTCCAAAAGAGGGATATGAAAGAAAATTAAAACGAAGCTCAAACGGGTAAACAAAGGATGACACAACGTTTGGATAGAAGAATAAAATGTCTTCATCATATCAATCTTCAAAAATGCAAGTACTAAACATGCAATAAAGTCAACAAAGGATCAAATATCATACATAGTATCTTTTGACCGCATCAGCATTGATAGCCATTTCTGCCATTTTGCCTTCTATATCTGTCAAATATAAGTCTCCATTGGGCAACACTTTCTTCACAATGAAAGGACCTTGCCAGTTAGGGGAGAACTTGCCTTTCGCTTAAACCTGGTGGGGAAGGATACGTCTCAATACCAACTGACCAACTTCCAAATTCCTGGGACAGACCTTTTTGTTATACACTCGATCCATCCTCCTCTGATACAATTGGCCATGAAACACAGATGTTAGCTTTTTTTCCTTAATCAAACTCAAATTTTCCAGTCGAGTTTTTACCCATTCATCATCATCAATCTCTGCTTCTATAATGACTCTAAGAGAGGGAATTTCAACTTCTGCAGGGATGACTGCTTCTGTCCCATACACTAATAAATATGGAGTTGCCCCTGTTGAAGTGCGAATAGTGGTGCGATAACCTAGCAATGCAAATGGTAACTTTTCATGCCACTGTCTAGACCCTTGTACCATTTTTCACAGTATTTTTTTTATATTCTTATTGGCGGTTTCTACAGCACCATTGGCCTTTGGGCGATATGGAGTAGAATTTTGATGTGCGATCTTAAACTATTGACATACTTCTTGCATCAAATGACTATTGAGATTGGCAGCATTGTCTGTAATGATCATCTTAGGAATTCCAAATCTACAAATGATATTGGCATGAACAAAATCAACCACAACCTTCTTTGTTACTGACTTAAAAGTTACTGCTTCTACCCACTTTGTGAAGTAGTCAATGGCTACCAAAATGAATCTATACCCATTTGATGCCTTCGGATCAATCGGTCCAATCACATCTATTCCCCAAGCCACGAATGGCCATGGAGCGGCCATTGCATGCAACTCAACAGGAGGAGATTGTATTAGATCACTGTGTACCTGACATTGATGACACTTTCGAACAAATTGAATAGAATTCCTTTCCATAGTAAGCCAGTAATAACCTGCTCGAAGAATCTTCTTTGACAAGAAATAACCATTCATGTGTAACCCGCATACTCCAGAGTGTATTTCAACCATAATTGCCGAGGCTTCTCTTGCATCTACACACCTTAAAAGTCCCAGATCTGGGGTCCTATTAAATAAGATTCCCCCACTTAAGAAAAATCCACTAGCCAAACGCCTAATAGTCCTCCTTTGATCATTGGTGGCATATGATGGGTATTCTCCTGACTGAATGTAGTGCTTGATATCCAAGAACCAAGGTTCTCCATCGAGCTCTTCTTCAACCACATTACAGTAAGCATGCTGATCACCACTCTGTATATACATTGGATCGATGTAAGCTTTGTCAGGATGTTGGAGAATTGAAGATAGGGTGGCTAAAGCATCAGCAATTTCATTATGAATCCTTGGAATATGCCTAAATTTTACTAACACAAACCGTTGACATAGCTCCTGCAAGCATTGTCAATACGGGATAAGCTTCAAATCTCGCGCCTCCCAATCGCCTTGAATTTGATAGATGAGCAAATCCGAATCTCCCAACACCAATAATTCTTGGACTCCCATATCAACGCTAACCTCAAACCAAGAATGCAGGCTTCATACTCTGCCATATTGTTAGTACAGTAGAATCAAAGTTGTGCTGTTACTGGGAAATGTTGTCCCGATTCAGAGATAAGAACCGCACCTATTCTGACTCTTTTCATATTGACAGCTCCATCAAAAAATAACCGCCAACCTGGATCAGCATCTATAACGTCTTCATCGATACACGACACTTCTTCGTCAGGAAAATATGTCTTTAATGGCTCGTACTCTTCATCGATGGGATTCTCAGCAAGATGATCTGCCAAGGCTTAGGATTTCATGGCGGTTCGAGTCACATATACAATGTCTAACTCGGTAAGCAATATTTGCCACTTTGCCAATCGACCCATTGGCATAGGCTTCTGAAAGATATACTTCAAAGGATCCATGTAGGAGATGAGATAAATAGTATAGGATGAGAGATAATGCTTTAAATTCTGTGCTACCCAAGTTAAGGCATAACACGTTCTTTCAAGAAGAGTATACCTGGCCTCATAAGTGGTGAACTTCTTGCTAAGATAATAAATAGCCTGCTCCTTTTTGCCTGTGACATCATGTTAACCTAGGACACAGCCGAAAGAATTGTCCATGACTGATAAATATAAGATCAAAGGCCTACCAGGTTCTGGGGGTACCAGCATGGGTGGATTTGACAAATATCTTTTGATTCGATCGAACACTTCCTGAGATTCTTCAGTCCATTTTACAGCAGCACTCTTTTTTAGCAACTTGAATATGGGCTCACAAGTGGTTGTGAGTTGAGCAATAAACCTACTAATGTAGTTCAGTCTACCAAGTAAACTCATCACCTCCGTTCTATTCTTGAGCAGGGGCAAATCCTGATGGCTTTGATTTTTGATGGATCCAATTCAATTCCCCAACGGCTGACTACAAACCCCAACAGCTTTCCAGACGGAACTCCAAATACACATTTTGCCAGGTTGAGTTTGAGATTATACCTGCGAATCCTTTCAAAGAACTTTCTTAAATCTTTAACATGGTCAGCCTGACTTTTTAACTTAATAATCACATCATCCACGTAGACCTCAATATCCTTATGCATCATGTCATGAAACATAGTGGTCATGGCTCTCATGTATGTTGCTCCAGCATTCTTCAAACTGAACGGCATCACTTGATAACAATAAGTTCCCTATGGTGTGATAAAAGATGTCTTCTCTACGTCTTCATCATCCATAATGATCTGGTGATATCCAGCATAGAAATCCACAAAAGAGGCAACCTAGTGTTTAGCACAGTTTTCTAACAAAATGTGGATGTTGGGCAATGGAAAATTATCTTTTGGACTGGCTCTGTTCAAATCACGGTAATCAACACACACTCAAATTTTGCCATCTTTCTTTGGTACGGGAACAACATTGGATAACCACATGGGATAGCGAGCCACTCGAATTACTTTGGCTTCAAGTTGTTTCATGATTTCCTCTTTGATTTTAATACTTACATCTGTTTTAAACTTCCTCAACTTTTGTTTGACAAGAGGGAACGCGGGATCAGTTGGCAATTCGTGAGCCACGAATTCAGTGCTTAAACCTGGCATATAATCATAAGACCATGCAAAAACATCCCTATAATCAATTAATGCTTGAATCATTCCATCTTTTATCTGTGGAAAAGCATGTACACTGATTTTAGTTTCCCTAACATCTTCTTGATCCCCTAGATTTATTGGCTCAGTCTCATTCAAATTAGGATTCGGTTTGTCTTCAAACTGTTCCAACTCTTTGCTTATTTCTTCTAGTGCTTCTTCTTCATCATATTCCCCATCCTGCTTCATTACATCTTGATTAGTTTGGATTTTAAAATCAGGCTAAAAATTCTGCATGCATGTCATGTCATTAAAATCAGCATAAAGAGAACTATGTAAGAAAAGAAAAATAAAATATATTAGACACAAAACAAAAGGGACATTGCATTTCATTAAATAAAAGATAGAAGGGTTTAAACATAGATGCCAACATAATATAAACAAACTAAAATCCGAATTACAACCCTGAAATAACTCAGATAAATAGAAAGAAAAACAAAATAAACTACCAAAACTCCCTTCTAACGGGGAGAGGGGTGACTTCCCAATTATTGAGCCGGACAGCTGGACCTATGAATTGCACATCTGCCATACTGGTACCTTCTCCTGCTTCGACCATATCAACTTCAATAAAAAGGTTCTGACAATCATCAACCAATTCAACTTCAAATTCCACATGCTTCGTGACACCGCTCTTAACAAATGATTCACTGAGTAGTGGCATTGGGCGAGGGAGTGACCATGTTTCCTTTTTTCTTCCCTTGGCTTTCTTCAGATCTTCAGCCGTAGGCTCAAATCTCAGACCAAACGTGCCCATGTTCTCACTTGGACATATGGGATGAACTATACCGTGCAAAGACACTCCCAAACCCTTTCCTGGCTCAAATCCGTATTTCCAAAGTTCGCTCACCATCATGATAGAAGCAGAAGACAATTGCGATCCCGGTATAGCCTATCATTCAAGGATACGATTCACTGGCACTGTATCAAAAATTTGACAGATGAATGTCTCCTCTATGTTATTTGCTTCAATAAGAGACAAGGGAGAATCTTTGTGGGCTGACAAATCTCCTTCACCATGAATAACTACTTCTTTCCTGTCATGCTCAAACTTAATCATTTGGTGCAGTTTAGATACAACCGCCTTGGCCTTGTGGATCCACGGCCTTCCCAGCAACAGATTGTAAGAGGATTCTATATTCAATACTTGAAACTCTATGGCAAACTCAACAGGCCCTATGGTCAACATTAGTTCTATTTCATCAATGGAATTTGATTTTGCACCATCGAAAGCCCTAACACATACATTATTGGGCCTGATCCTGTCAGCACCAAAATTCAACTTTTGCAAAGTAGAAATAGGGCAAATATTTGCACCTGAACCTCCATCAATCATTACATGAGTGACGTAGAAATCTTCACACTTCACTGTAATGTAAAGGCCTCGGTTATGCCCTGTACCTTCAACAGGCAATTCATCGTCAGAAAAGCTGATCCGATTGACCTCAAAGATTTTTCCAACCATTTTCTCAAGTTGGTTGATTGTAATCTCCCTTGAAACATATGCTTCATTTAATACCTTCAGTAAAATATCACGATGCTCCTTGGAGTGTAACAGCAAAGATAAAAGGGAAATTTGAGCAGAAATTTTCTTCAACTGGTCTAATATTGAATACTCTGGCAATTTTATATTTTTCAAAAATTCTTCGGCTTCTTCTTCGGTGATAGGTTTTTTGATAGATGACGGTCCACTCACCATTGGCTTGGACTTTCTTAAGCTTTCAGGCACGAAACATCTTCCTGACCTAGTCAAACCCCTTGCCTCATCTACATCTTCCATAAATTCTTTCCCGTGATAGGTCATCACAGTCCGCCCATAATTCCAGGGAACCTTTTTCATATCAACTATCGAAGGTTGGGTCACCGGTTTGAGGACAATAGGCGCTGCCAGTGCTCCTTTCACCGTCAAAATAGGCTGACTCAGAGCTCCTACCACCGTCAACTTAGGTTTATCCTAACTTGAATCAACATACCTTCTGGTGCCCTGTACTGTGATCAGGGGTTTCTTTGTGCTTTCTTGGGCTTTATCTTCTCTCATTCCTTCCTGGCTCAATGACATTACTTTCAAAGACTCTGCTACATTCATCGATTTCTCCTCAATAGTCTGTATCTTGACAATAGGCTTATAACCCCTCGAAGACTCTTTCCCGCCATATATCAATTCTAATATATTGGCTTCAGCATGGGTTGGCAGAGGATTCTGGTTAATGTTTGGACCCTTCAGGGCCTGGACCAGTATCTGATTTGTGTTAATTAAATCTTGGACAGCTCTCTTTAAATGCCAGCATTTCTCAATATCATGGCCTGGCATATCAGAATAGTACGCACACCTTAAAGAATAATCGAGATTCCTCGGCAGTGGATTTGAGAGCCTTCCTTGAATTGGGCTTAAAACCTTCAATTTTCTCAACCTATCAAACAAGCTAGCATATGACTCCCCAAGAGGTGTGAATTGATTTTTGACCGCCTTCTCCTTCTTATACTCGGGCCTAGGCTGAAAACTGGGTCTGGAGGGGTTTTAGTAATTTGGTGGAGCGAATGGGCAATTTTGTGGAGCTTGTGCGCGCCATTGCGGGTAAGAAGGGGTTTGGGCATATGGCTGCACGCTATATACTGGGTACGGGGTTGGTGGAATGGAATATAAAGGGTTTTGTAGAGGGTAGTAATGGTGAGGAGGAATATATGGAGCTTAGGTGTAAACTTGGGCTTGGGATTGGGGATAGGGGCGAGGTGGTCTTTTGGGATAGAAATGGGTTCCAGCTATGACAGTCGCTATATCCTCTTTCTTATTTTTACCTCCAAATGTGCCATATCCACCTTGAATCGCTTGTGTGGTAGCTTTTAATGCGGCAAAACTCACTATTCGGCCGGTCTTAATTCCGTCCTCTATCATTTCCCCCATTTTGAGGACTTTCATAAAAGATTTTCCCATTGCCGGAAGTAAATGCTGAAAATAGGTCTCATCCTGCACCTGAATGAAAACTTCTACCAACTTACTTTCTTTCATTGGAGGCTTTACCCTGGTGGCCTGTTCACGCCACCTTATCGCATATTCCCTAAAACCTTCGGTGCTCTTCTTCTTCATGTTAACCAAGGATTTTTCATTCAAAATCAGGTCGATATTGTACTAAAAATGTTGAAAAAATTCAGAAGCCAAATCATCTCAGCTGTTCCATTTATCGATGTCTCGATCGATAAACCATTCTGAGGCCAGATCTGAAAGACTCTCGCCAAAGAAGGCCATGAGCAATTCTTCCTTTCCTCCTGCAGCCCTCAACTGGTTGCAATAACATCTTAAGTGTGCCACGGGATTGCCGTGTCCTGCATATTTCTTGAACTTAGACATCTTAAAATCGGGGGGAAGGTTGATGTCTGGGAACATGCAAAGATCTTTATAGGAAACACTCCTATAATCTCCGATTCCTTGCAAATTCCTCATTGCCTGTTCTAAACTTTTCAATTTCTGGGCTATGATATCCTGTTCCTCTGCTACAACAGGTTTCTCCATATAATATAGAAATGCAGGTGGCTGAGTGTACCCATACGGTTCATTCATTTGCAAAGTAGGCTCCGGGGCATAATACTGACTATCTGAAACCTTCAGTACTGGCTCACTGGCAGACCTAGGAAGCCTCATTGTGGGACGCACAGCATATATGGGAGTTTCATGTGGTGGCGGAGCCACGAATACCGGTGTGATCGGTGGCGCTGTCTGAGCAGCTGGTCTTGATTGGGGAGCTGCCAAGGGCACACCAGAACTGCCAGGATAATAATGTCACGGGGTGAATCCTGGTGCGTGCTCGGGTGACTTAGTAGGAGCAGAGAATTATGCCTGAGAGAGCGGTGGGAAATTAGAGATATTCCCAAGACCTTCAGGGAGCGGAGGAGGCAGCATTCTGCTGGCCCATGCCCGGTGTAAATCTATCAATTGTTGCCTGAGCCTTACTACCTCATCATTGTGTTCAGAACTTTCTTCCCTGTGATCCTGATCCGGGTCAATAAGCGAATTTTCAATCTCCCTGCTAGCCATGGCGAGCTTTGCTTTGGATCTAGTGAAGTATGGGTGACTAGCCAGAGTGCTGCAAACCTACCACTGTTATCTGAAAGAACATGCTCATCAAAGACGACATCCGTTAGGATTAGGGCACACAACAAGCATGGGAATCACATTGGTAAAATTGTCCTAAATTCATGTTCATTTCTACCAGCTTTTGAGGGTAGCGAGGTCATTTTAACATCATCCTGATTTTTGTCTACACTTTTTACACTTATTATTATTATTATTATTCCGTACCCATCTCTGTTCTTTTCTTTTCTCTCTTTATCTAACTTTATTTTATCATTCTTTATGTCTTTTGTTTTTCTTTAAAAGAGGAAAAATAATGAAAAACAACGAAACAAAATGATTAGATCGAACCCAAAAGTAGGTTGCCTACGTATCATGTTGTACATGAATCAGATCTTGCGTAGTTCAGGCAGCATGTGCATAAACATTACCCACTCTTTTTTTTTGCGAAAACAAAAATAAACAAACCAAGGAAAGACGTAACATCAAAACATTTTGAAAAACAAAAACGTACAAAAGTTTGGGACGACTTTAAAACTAAACAACAAATACAAAACAAGATTATAGACACCCTAAGGCGACGTAGGTGAAATTACTAATAAAGACTCTAATACCAAAAACAACTTGACTTTGACTTAAAGCAGACACCACCCTACACTGGCAGACACATAAAAGACTCAAACTGAATAAAGATAAGAAGTGCTCTTTCAGACTGGTGCTCTGCGTGATGACCCTGGCTGATATGGACCTGCCTCTGAAGTTCTCTTTCTCTCATTTAAACTTTGTAGTATATCCTGTAAAGACACCCTGATATCGGGGAAGAAGCTTCGGGCCCGTATTCCTGCTTCATGAGGAGTGCACTTGGAAAAATTATTCTGACACCTTTCTACCGTCTTAAACAAATCTGCTAGCTGAACCCTCAATGTTTCCACTTTGGACCCTACACTTTTATCCTAATGATCGTTTACTATGCATTCTTCTTGTATTCTTCCTCTAAGCTGCGCTGGTAAGGTCACCCCGAGGGATAGATTGAAGCCATACCTCATATCCCTGATGTGGCCCGGATTATCCAAACTTTCTTTGAGTGTGTCCACACCTAGCTTTGTTACATGCTTCCAAAAATGCTCGTACTTGCTCTCACCTAATGCTTGGTCCTTGAAGTACTCAACATCCTTTCGAAGATCCACTGCTGGTGGCACGTCCTGCAGCCTACCTAACTGACACATTACCTTAGAAGGATTGTATGGTCTACTGCAATTGAGACCTAACATAACTAAAGGGAACTGCGTCTGACAACCCAACAAGATTATCTTCGGTTGAAGCCACAGATAAGTCCACAAAATGTTATCCCCAGTTCTTGATTCAAGAAATTCAATCCAAGCCTCGACTCCCACGGGTAACGAGAATTTATCCAAACGCAACCTGGAGTCCATGGCTTTCACTCGATTGGGAATACAACGATCTAACACGTCTGGTCTAACTAAATAAGGCGCATGCAAATGCTCCATTATCTATATTTGCAATATCAGGTTACTGCCCTTAAAAAATCTCCTTCCTCCCTTCACTTCGGTTAAAGACTTATATATTTCTATTAAGATCATGGGTATGAGAGTAAACCTGCCCTTTCGATTATTGCCCTTGTCATTTTGATCCTTATAAAATAGGGTCATCACCACAGATTGCAAACGGGTATTAATACGTCTTTCTTATAGTGGAAACACTAAAGTACCTAACAAAGCGAGGGTGAAGACTTCAAGACGCTTTCTCTCCCACTTCTCCTTAGTCACATGAAATTCATCCCAAAAGCAATCAAAACCTTCCGAGGGCCCAAATCTAGCAAACAAAAAATCTAGGGAAACCCACCCACGAGTCACTAAAACAACCCAAACGGATACCCTTACTTTTTAAACCACAAGACTGTAAAAATCTCACGCCAGTATGATTTCGTGCTCGGATCATATCCTTCTCGATATAGGGCAAATGCAACAAACCGGATATTTCTGTCAAAGTAGGAGTCATTTCACATTCCCCAAACCTGAACACCAAACTACTTGGATCCTAAAAGGTCAACAAAGCCTCTATTAAATCTGGACGAGGGGTAACATGCAGAAGTTTCGTAAGATCACCTAATATTTTAACCAGTTTCTGCTGATCAACATAGTTAAACATTTCCCACCATTTGATTAAATTTTTGGGCACCTTGACAACCATCAGAACTCTAGACTTGGTGGACAAATCCATCCTGTAATAACACATAAGACGTTATCTCAAAAATTCGACAGGAGTAAAAGATTCCCAACCCTTGGGATTTTTTGACGCAAACATATGTCGATGGGACAGACCACATCCATGACTCCAATTTGCCGAACAGAAGAACTGAGCGAAATCAGTCTACTTGGCAAACAACTCTAGATTATGGGGCGAGAGACCTAGGCTAATACTAAGACAAAGGCCGACACAAAAATTACCGGACCTCCCTGAAGGTTGCCTACGTATCCCAGCCCGAGGGAAGGGAATCAGGTATGCGTAGTTCATCCAGATTGGACAATTAACGATTAACTAATAAATTGACCCTAACTTAGGAGACACTACCAAAAACAAACGAAAAAAAACTTTTGGATTTTCAGCTAGACACTTTAACTAAGGCTGACACCACCAATTATGAAGGAAAAAATCTTTTTGGTATTTTTTTATTTTTTAACAAATAAGTAGAAAAGGTAAATAAAACTTTTTTTTTCTTTTGCTTTTAGGGTATTTTGAGAAGACAAATGCAAAACGTAAAAAAAATATTTGAGTTTTTGGATTGTGAAGAACAAAAGCCATAAAGAATTCTAAAATAAACTACGAAATTCCTCTTTTTTTTTCATTCTTTTGAGTCACTTTTCTATTTTCTATTTTTTTTTTCTTTTTCATTTTTGCCTACGCACCTTACTCCTAACAATTTTTTTTCTTTTTTTTTTCTTTTCAAATCAGTCCGTCAAATGACCATGTTACCCTTAAAGATGCAACAGTTAGCACGTAGAGATGCTTTAGAGATGAGTCTCCTACAAAAGACCATGTGGATCCTGCTAGGTCTCCGTATGATGCACATAAGCATGACCTAAAGGCTGACCTACGTTATGGTTTACTAACAAGGCTGTTCGAGGGAGCGTATGGTCGATAGTGGCTGCTTTGCTTTCCACCTACTCTATAACATCGATGGCTCCCCCCCTAAAATAAGGGTGACTCAACTAGAGGTTGTGTACAACACATGTACGACGGACTTGTTGTAGAAAGAAGGCTGGGGGGTAGACTCATGATGACAGATATAAAGCGGTAACACAGAGGATAAATACTATAAACAAAGAGCACGAAAACGACAAAAGTGAAAATAACACAAACAATAACCACAAACAATGCTTATACACTCATAATGCCAAACAAAGCCGATACGACTCCAAAAATAGCTCGAATTCTGAAAACTTGTCATTCAATTCCTAGCAGAGTCGCCAGAGCTATCACACCCCCGTTTTTATGTACTCCAAAAAGAGATTTAGTTTAAAGTCCAAAAGGGTTTTATTGTTTAAGTGACAAGAAATGAAAATTTGTTTCGAAAAAGGATTATTTACATTTTTTATTTAGAGTCGCCACTTGGCATAATTCGGTGTGCCAAGTCACCTTTGGAAAATCCTTTTCGAAACCATTTAACTCTTAAACTGGTTTGCAAACAGAGACTCCGGCTAAGGAATTCTGTTGACCGAGGGGAAGGTGTTAGGCACCCCTCGATCCCGTGGTTCAACCATGGTCGCTTGGTAGAGTGTATCAACTAATTTGGCATTACGAAATGTACAAACCACACAAAAGCACAAAAAATAATCAAACAAACTAAAACAATCTGAAATGTAAAGTCCAGTCCACGTATTACAACCCGAAATAAAAAGAGACTGAAAGTAAACCTACGCTAATCCTAAATTGATGCTCTACCCGATGCCTCGGGTCTTCATCACGATCATTTTTCGCCAACATGATACGTCGGGGCATTCCTCGGTGAATAAATATAAGTGATCTCGGGGCATTCCCCGGCTAAATAAATACATTTGAATTAAATACGATAAACTAGAAAGAAACATTCACACGCACATTCCAACATCCAATGAAACACTTATTCCTAAATTTCGCCTACCCTAACCTACGATTGCCTACCCACTCGATCTATCATGATACTATCCAATTCGACAATATTCAGTAATGAATCAAAACAAACAACCTTTAACTTATTCGATTATCAATTTTCGATCCCGACCCCCAAAATTCCTTTTAATCCATCGCACCATTAAAACTAATCAAATTCTTTCATCATACCACCGGAGTCACGTCACCAAGCACGTGATCATAACATCAACAAAATCAAACAATTACAATCACCTAACACATAACCATAGCCATTTCAATAAAATAAAATAAAGAAGAAAGTACGGGAGTAAAGAGATGGACCTCAAGAGCTTTCGATTGATTTTAATAAGAGAAATAAGAGCCGCTCCAAGAACCTCAATTTGAACCTCAACAAAGGACTTACCAACTCAATCAAACTTGGTTTCTACTCATACCCGCTTCGATTTTCCCTTATACAAACCAAAATTGCCAAACGGAGAAAGATGTTATACAAATGGGTCTGTTTGGATCATGTTATGAACGAATTCCACTAGCAACAAATGAAAGAGGAATTATTGGAATGATTTTGGGATATCGAAACTGTTTTCGAATCCAGCGATGGACCCTACCACCGAAACAGTGTAACAACGGTAATAGGAGGGGCGTATGACCTCTGGTTTTGAGATTTTGGGAGTGGCAGTAGTTGATTTCTACTATTTGGGGGTATTAGTTGTCGGTTTCAACTATTTATTGAAGCTCCAGCGAGATATGGTCGCCAGAATGGACCTCTCCTCGCCGTTTTCTCTCAATCGCAATCTCTCTCTCACTCGAACCTCTTGATCCCTCGATCTATCTTCTCTCAGGCCAACTCACTCGATCTTTCCCTCTCCATTTTCTCCTCTTTTCTTTCTCTCTCTCTCTTGAGCTCTCACTCTCTCGATCGGGTCTGGTGTATCCTATGGGAGTGTGCCTATATTGTCCAGGGAATTTTTCAATATGAATGGTGTGTGCCTTCAAGAAGAAGAAGAGAAAAATCCCTCGTCCCTCTCTATCTTCTCCATCTGTAAGTATGTCAAAATCGTAGAAGATGCGAGCGTGTTACTGAGTAGTGAGGTCCGTGTGTGTGTTGTGTGAATGGCATATTGTTTTGGTAAGGATCAGTGATGAAGAAAAGAAAATTAGAAATCCCTATGTGTGTATGTGAATTTTTTTCCTCCCCTCTGTGTATCAATTGTGTGCGTGTATATAGGCTGTGAGGGTGGGTATTGGGGTGGGGTAGGATATGGGGGCATGGGGTAGTAATGTGTTGTCCAAAATTGATAGGAGGAGTGGTTAATTTTGTTACAAAAGAATAATTGAGGATTTGGTTTGTTAGTGGGTTTGTTATTTTTGTATTTTTATGGGATATAATCATACGGGTGAGGGCACGTGGTAAGACAGGGATAAAAATGTGTAACTTGGGTCTTCGGGAGGGACAGAATTAGGTGTCTACACTGGCTTTCCAGGTGGATGTAGAAGCTACTGTTGAACAGCATTGATAATATGCTACCTTTTTAGGGAAATACGGAGAACAAAAAGCGCAAAAATCGTACGTAAGCGACAATAAAGATCTACGACGACCAAAGCCAAATTTCATAGCACCAGATAAAGAAAAATTTATCCATATTGAGTAGATCTTTATAGATTGAATCTTTCAAACTAATAACCTCACCCCTCCTTAGGAATCCTTGGCATCAATACTTAAATTATTGATGTATTTATTGAGATCTGTACCTATAATAATTTTTTAACATTTCATTTATTCGTTGATTTATTTCAGCTAATTTCTAAAGGCTTCGATTTATTTTATTTTGTCTATGAATTTTATTTTTCTTATATTTGAACTTATTAATTGAAATGGAATACTAGATTCAAATATTGCAACAGATAGTGTATCTGTTGCAACAGACGACACATCTATTGGAAAATATCAAATAAATTTAGACATACGTTGCAACAGGTAGGTAATTTGTTAGAATTTATCAAACAGGTCTTCCCACTGTTGCAACAAATTGACTTAGATAGAAACACCGACATAATGCAACAGATAACCAACCTATTACAACAGATAAACTATATGTTAGAATAGGTAGAATATTTGTTACAACGGATGTAGAATCTGTCGCATTATAAAAATTCAACTTTCATTGGACATAAAAAGATTTCCACTACATGTAAAAAAGTGAAAGTGAATTGAAATAAAAAAGGTAAAATTCATCAACAGTGTTCAATTCAAAACCTAAAATAAAATAGGCATCAAGTAACAGTGTTCATTTTAAACATGTAAAATAAAATAGGCATAAAATGTGTCAGTTTGGCACTTTTTACCCTGTTGGATGCTTGCGTGTAATTCACGCAACCAAGGCTCATTTAGCCTCCATTTTTACTGACTTGGCGTATGATTTGGCCCCCAACGGTCATTTTTTCCCCATTGTCTTATATATTCATCTTCTTTCTAAAATTCAACCCTAAATTCCTAAATCTTTTTTTCATCGTCATCATCTTTTTATCTATCCAAAATTTTTAAATTATTTTCATTTGGTCTTTCTTTTTTTATTTTTTTCAACTGAGCTTGACAATGTCGAGCGCATCTTCTACTATTTTTTACGATAAAGATTTTTGATATTGTAAGTGCGGTCATGAAGCTCTATTAAAGATTTCTTGGATTTAACAAAATCCAGGTCATAAGTTTTTTACTTGTAAGATTTCAAAGGTAATAATTTTTTTATTTAATTTGTTGAATAATTATTGACTTGTAATTGTGTTCTTATTTTTATAGAAATTGGGTGGATGCGATTACTTTGATTGGTATGAAGAATGACACCCTTTACAACCAAATTGTGTAATCTAGGGTTTATTGAATAAAGTCAAGGCTTATAAAGAGAAACAAAATTGAGCAAGAAGATACTGCATTATTGTCGTTATTGCTACTGGTTTGGTGTTGTTGGGCACATGAATATTCAAGCCTAATTGCTAAAATTTTTATGGTGGTGTATTTTCTACTGATTTGGTGTTGTCGAGCACATGGATATTCAAGCATAATTATTGGAAAATATCAAACAGATTTAGGCATATGCTGTAAAATTTAGATCATCTATTGGAAATTATCAAACAGGTCTCCCATTGTTGCAAGAGATTAGACTTAGATTAGATAGAAATAACATCGATATAATGCAACAGATGATCAAGCTATTGTAACAGATAAATTATCTGCCAGAACATATAGAATATATTTTACAACAGATTGACAATCTATAGCATTATAAAAAACTCAACTTTCATCAGAAAAAAATTATTGCCACTATATGTACATGTAATTTAAAGTAAAGTGGAGTGTGATTTGGAATTAAAAAAAATTATTTCACAGGCTCTTCTATATACACAGGCTCCAAGTGTTTAGTTATTACCCCATAAGACCAGACCTCTTACAGGTTTGCCACAACATTGTTACATAGAAAGGTCATTGGCTCAGCCATTTCTATGTTGGTCAGAAAATATTCGAAGTAAGCAAGAGCGTGCTAGCCGTATGCAAAACCAGTATTATTTTTTAGAAAGTTCATGCCCTTGTTTCGACCTTTAAAATTTCATGATTTATTTATCAACACTTCCTCTGAAAAATGATTCATCAGTTTACTCTCCCTCAACAAAATAAGGAACATATCCATCAGTGGTTGCACGTGGATAGAAAGAATGACCTCATCGAGGGCAGAATCCTCGCAGTCAAAAACTTTGATCTTTCCCTCCTCGAGTAGTATCTCAATAGCCTAATAATGTATGTCGTCCATGCTCATGACTGCAAGAATCCCCTTTGCCTCGATCCAACTCTTTTTGTGTAGATTTGGCTTCTCCCCTCTAACATATTTTACTATTGTTTTCATCCCAGTGAAACATAGAAACTAACAAATCAAATCCCGCGCCATAGGCTGATGCTTGATTATTGAGTTGATTATACTTATCCTTAAGCTTCTTCCAGAAGTTGAGGTCCATTATCTTATCGTCAGCATCATAAGCTTCTGGGTACGTTAATTTTCTTTTTCTCATGCGGTAGAGAATTTTATCAACATACTGTGATATAAGAAGATAATTTTTAAATAGGTTAGTAATTGTAAAGATGCAACAGATGTTCCATCTGTTGCATAGGGTTCTCTAAATCAATAATCCAACTCTACTTATGCAACAGATGGATAATAAGTTACAACAGAACCATTACTAGTTGCACTAGAATACCCAGCTGTTGCAACAAATTTCACATCTGTTGCGTAGCTTCTTCTTCATAGAGTAAATTAGAAGGCTACGTTAGGAAAAATAAACTAGTCTTGTCCTCATACCGCATACACATATCTGTCATAGTCTGGAAGTCTTAAGGGAAAGGGGAGGCCGGGGTAATCTGGTGAGCCTCTCTTGGCATTCTTGGCCTGTCACAGATCCCTCTTCTCTTTGGCGCTAAGTTCTGCATATATGTCCACCTTCTTGAATGGCCCCTGAACTTCAATAGTTTTTGGATAGGGAGGAGTTGCAATTTTTTTAATTTTTGACTGGAGAGTACGTCGTTAATTGCTCTTTTTTTTTTCTAACCGACATGGTAGGAGTGTATGGCTCCCTTATCTTCTTATATAGTATGATGCCCCTCTTGGATTTGAATTTCTTGACAGCTTTAGATATAGCCTCTCTTTTTATAAAGAGTTTATCCTAGTTGTCCTTGCACTCTTCGCATTCGCAACGATAACACGAGGGTGAAGAAGGGTAAGAGGGAACTGTGTAAAGGTCAAAAGAGGTGTTTTCAAATATATTTATCTTTTCTTGAGCATAAACATGATCATCATCACGAGTGGTAGTAGCATCAGCATGCCAGCCACCAATACTAACAACTCCACCAGAAGAATCACCCGGATCTACCTCAGTAGGTTGGTTATGAAGAGCCTTAACATTTGGCTCACCTTGCCTAACTGTTCTTCTTATGGTTGTTTCTCCAGCCAATTCCTTTTTTATTAACTCCACTATTGGGTCTGCTATAGTATAAATATGACCTAGAGTAATATAAGAAGTCATCACCAAATCCTGCTCAGTAGGCACGATCCATGGATGCACAACCTATAAAAAAAGACATATACATTTAAATCATATAATATAATAATTTTCACAGTTGGGTTGCATGTTAACACAGTCAACTTCTGCAATAAATTAACAATATATTGCATTAAATTACCCTTCTATTGTATAGTTTGCAGTAGATAGTTAAAATTCGTTTGAGTTGGGTTCAGAGAACCAGAGAAACACATGGATAATCTGATGTAAAATATCAATCATCTGTCGTAACAGATTACCAATCTGTTTCACCAGTTACACAAGATGGGTAATTTGTTGGGTTACATATTATGCAACAGATGATCTTTATGTCGCAATAGATTAACAATATGTTATATCAGATTACCCATCTGTTGCATAATTTGCAGTAGATGGTTAATTTGTTAGGAGTCGAGTTCAGAGAACCAAAGCAACAAATGTGTAATTTGATACAAGATATCAATCGTCTATCGCAACAGATTATCCATCTATTGCACCGATTAGAATAGGACGGGTAATCTGTCATAATAGATGTCCATCTGGTGCATTAGATATAACATCTGTTGTACCAGATATAACATCTGTTCAATATTATTAATTAAGTATAATTATTTTACTGGAAGAAGACGTATTGCATCATCTAGAGGGTTAAAGAGATAGACCTTCTTAATTTTTAGGTTGTTCTTTCAGCCAACCACCTAAACATCCTTGGATGAGAAACCTCATTTGGGTAATCTATTATCTGAGGAATAGCTTCAAATGCCCAAGCCTAAATTATGTAAATAGGAATCAAGCACAAAAAAGTCATAATAACTATATTCAATATAAACTAGTGGATAAGTAAAATAAAAATAGTGATTAATTTTACTATAAAAGCCCAAGGAAAGCAGAATAATGTGGTCGTCCCTGAGGATAGCTTTGTCAGTAAATATTGGACAGTCAAGTAGAAGTTGTCATATCCCCAGGGATAATTATTAAATTTAACAAAATCCTCAACAGCGCTAACAAATTATCTTCTATAACCTTATTGACGTCTCTTGCCAATATAACCAAATGGGAAAATCAAACTAAGCACAATTTCTCCCTGTACTGCTTTTGTATGGTTTATCCATGAGATTTATTAACAAATCCGATGCTTTGTAGCCACGTCGAGCAATGTCAAACAACCCATCTATTTTTTCCTTGCATTTTCTTGCCTTGGATCTTTTGCGGGGTGTTTCCTTGGCGATTGGTGGTTCTTCTGGACGATTGCATCTCAAGCCCACACTATAGCAAACTCTTGCAATCTAAAACAAATCGGCATGTCACATTAGTTGATCAAAATTTCATCCATCTTTTTACCTCACTCATTCGAATCTTTATCATCTCCCACGTACTTGATCCTGTATTTGACAAGATCATATACCATCTTCATATAGAAATGGGCAAGGGGTCCTCAGGCAGCTCAAGAAAGCATCCAAAGCAACTCTTCCTAAAAAGTCCATCTATGTTTTCGTTCTTTATAATATTCCTAAACTTATTAAATTTTTCTCCATCTGACATTTAAGTACAAGTTCACCAGTTAGTTCTGCTTTTGGGTCATTTATCAGCATTGCAACTTGAAACCTGTCAATAATAAAAGTTTTGATGGGATCTTACTGGGATGTCAATACTAATTCACGCTCTATTGGTGATTAATTATCATCATGTTGATGATCATCCTCTTTCTCACTGTCTAATTCCTCCTCTTTCTCACTTTTATTTTTTCCATCACCATCTACAGACCCTTGTCCACCTCTTTCAACGTTGTTTTCATATCTCTCCTTAGCTTTACTTTTTCCTGTCTGAGATTGTTCAGGAAGCTCCTTCAAATCCATCTGTACTGTAGCCTTTTTTATTAGGTGGTCAAATTTTGATCCACTTTCACTTTCTTTTCTTTTGGGAGACATGTTTTACCGATAAACAACAAAAAAAACAAAAATTACATTACAATTGATGTATGCATAAATTTTTAAAAATATATTACAAATACCACCACCCCACTAGGTGGGAATACACTGGGTTTGTTGTTGTTGTTGTATATTACAAATACCACCAATACCGATACACCAACAGCCACCACCACAAACACCACCAACCAATGCCACAAACATTACAAATACCCACACTACCAACAGCCACCAGAAATACCACCAACCAATGCCACCAACAGCCACTACTAGTGCCACTACGACGACCACTAACACCACCACGATGACCACCAACACCATAAAACCAATCCAATAATACCACGATAGTTAACAGAACACTATGATAGAAACTAGGGTTTTCTCGAGTTCTTCCTATGATTTTACCATCAAACTCAAAATTGTAAACCCGTTCCCAAAGATAATAAACTAAAAGTTTTCTTTTTCATCATTAACTTAAAAGCCCTTATTTTTTAGAAAAATATAAAACTCTTCTCGAACTCTGTTACCTATGAAAATAGAGAAAACATCTGATACAAGCAAGAATGAAGTAGAAAATAACACCTATGTGGTCGAAAATAAGAAAAAAATCAACCTGTTGTGAAGATTTGAGCAATTTGTTGAGTAGTTGTTGTCTGTACTGTATTGTTAAGGAAGAGAAAAGAGCGAGAACACGAGATTTGAAATGATGAAAAAATTTCTCGCAAATAGATGATTTGTATGGGTTGATTTGTATTTTTAAAAAAAGAATGACAAGTTTTGAAAATGTTAATTTGGTCCAAATTGATCTTAATTATTTTTTAAAATTATAAATGACATGCGTAATTTTTAACCCTCTCATCATGCAATTACCAAAAGACTCAATTGAAGTTGTAGTTGACCCTATGAACTCACCTCTGGTCCTAGATTAATCAATTTAGGTAGTAGTTGAACATACAAACTCAATTGAAATTGTATAAAAACAAATGTTCAACCTATTGCATCAGATTACACATCTATTGTAAATTATCAATCAGAATAGGTCATTTGTTGCAACAAATTACTCATTTTTTGTAAATTATGAAATAGATTAAGTCATCTATTGCAACAAATTACCAATTTGTTATAGATTGTCAAATAGATTAAGTCATTTGTTGCTACAGATTACCCATCTATTATAAATTATCAAATAGGTACTGCCATCTATTTTAGTTGACCCTATGAGAACTCACCCCTAGTCTTAGATTAATCAAATAAGGTATTAGTTAAACATATAAGGTAATAAGAATTGGTTAATCTTAGAGTGATCGGTCGATGACTCTGGTCGGGAGGAACGCAATACCATCTCATCATGCATTTGTCAAAAGACTCAATTAAAGTTGTAGTTGACCCTAAGAGAACTCAACCCTAGTCTTAGATTAATCAATTATGGTATTTATTGCACATATAAAGTAATAAGAATTAGTTCAACTCAGAGTGATTGATCGATGACTCTGGTCGGGAAGAATGCAATACTGTCTTATCATGCAATTATTAAAAGACTCAATTAAAGTTGTAGTTGACCCTATGAGAACTCACCCCTAGTCCTAGATTATTCAATTAAGGTATTAGCCTAACATATGAAATCAATTGAAATTATATAAAAATAAATGTTCAACCTATTGCAAATGATTAACCATCTGTTGTAAATTATCAAACATACTAAGTCATCTGTTGCGATAGATTACCCATCTGTTGTAAATTATCAAATGGATTAAGTCATTTGTCACAACAGATTACCCATCTATTGTAAATTATCAAATAGGTACTGCCATCTATTTTAGTTGACCCTATGAGAACTCACCCCTAGTCTTAGATTAATCAAATAAGGTATTAGTTAAACATATAAGGTAATAAGAATTGGTTAATCTTAGAGTGATCGGTCGATGACTCTGGTCGGGAGGAACGTAATACCATCTCATCATTCAATTGCCAAAAGACTCAATTAAAGTTGTAGTTGACCCTATGAGAACTCACCCCTAGTCTTATATTATTCAATTAAGGTATTAGTTATACATATAAGGTAATAAAAATCGGTTCAGCTTAGAGTGATCAATCGATGACTCTGGTTGGGAGAACGTAATACTGTCTCATCATACAATTGCCAAAAGACTCAATTGAAGTTGTAGTTGACCCTATGAGAACTCACCTCTAGTCCTAGATTAATCACTTAAGGTATTAGTCTAACATATGAAATTAATTGAAATTGTATAAAAATAAATATTAAACTTATTGCAACAGATTAACCATTTATTATAAATTATCAAATAGATTAAGTCATTTGTTACAAAAGATTACCCATCTGTTGTAAATTATCAAATAGATTAAGTCATCTGTTGCGA